>NC_134492.1:49744319-49952423 GCF_040206685.1 Ascaphus truei
GTTCTTAGTAGTCATATGAAAAAGAAAGAAACATACAAAATAGTGCATTATGTCTCGGGTGATGTGTGAAACTTGATTTTGAGAGTCCAGCAGAGTTTGTACTCACAGATTCCCAATTCTTTAGTTCATATCCAAAATTAGTGGCAATGGTGTGTCTTTGTGGTGTCTGTATATCAGTAACCAGTAGATTCACCTGTATGTATGTATGTATGTATGTATGTATGTATGTATGTATGTACAACAGGGAACAGATACAAACCAGCGCCCGTAGTGATACTGTATACGTCCAATAAGATCAATGAATCCAAATGAGGGGAGATGGGAGAAAGGGTCCAATGAGCGGAGGTACTCCAATCAGGGGGTCCGTGACATGTGGACAGAGACAAAATAGAAAATCATAGTGTAAACTATCAGTTAATGGGTTAAAACACTACACAAAAAAAATAAAGACAAAAAACAAACAACAGGAACATAGTCGGAGAGTTCAGCCCGATCTGCCCCTATAAAATGAGCAAGTGCACGTGATGTACCTGGTACTACATAAGGGCCTCGTCCGGGCCAATGCTATGCCTGGTACGTCGTTAGGGCACTGGAAGAGATAGACAGTCTCCCTTCTCCACTTTATATAGTGGGTGTGGTGGGATAATGGAGTAGAAGGCTTGGCAGATCGAAGACAAATGTATAATAATGCGTGGTGCAAAGAACCGTAATACAGGTGCGATGATGATAATAATGATAATGATAAAAACATGTTGGTAGGGAAATGCCTTGCCATTTTTCCCTTCATGACCATTAAATATTTTTATGGATAACGCACTTTCTTTCTGAATTTTTTCTTGGATTTTTCCGGTTGTGCTCTGCCATTTCTCTCTCCTATTTGGCAGATCGAAGGCAGGAGAATAAGACCCCAGTGTGGATAAAACAGACTCCATAATTGTCTCAGCCAGCCGTATCATAGACTATTTGACACGTAGTTCAGTTGTATTCATGCCCTGCCACACGTTATAAATCGGTCTTCTGAATGCTGTAGGCCACAGTTTGATTGCTTCACCTTTCCCTTAGTTACAGTAACTTTGGTGTATCACGCCCTTTCTATTTATCAGTTCTGCGCTAGTCTGAAACAAATGACTTATCGAGATACAGTGTATGATAAATATTCAATGGAATGCCAGCCCTAAGGGATTTATACAAGCGTCAGCATGCAGCGTGCTCAATTATATTAACATTGTGGCATCGAAGGTTTGTTTCATTTTTTCTTTGAACGTTCGTCAAAGTGCATTGTTATTTGTTGAAAGAAAGCAATGAAAACAAAGAAAACAAAGCTACTGTAAAATAAAGAACACTTAATAAAACTAGCTACATCTTATTTCCAATCCTTAGCTTGTTGAATACATTGTATGTATGTATTTATGTATGTATGTATGTATGTCCTTATTTGTATAGCGCCATCCATGTACAAAGAGCTTCACAGAAGTAATAAACGCGACACTATAGCATGGGTGTATAACGCTGTGCGTAATGGGAATAAGCTCATCAAACACAAAGGTAAACATTAGGAACAGTTGTCACTGGCCCAAAGAGCTTACAGTCTAAGGCCTCGGCCAGGGTTCCTGCTTGCAGCGCGCCTCCGCTCGGCAATGAGCCCCTACAGCCGCAATGAGAGCGGCTTTAGTAGGGGCTCGCCTACGCTTCCTCGCGCTTGCGGAAGCGTAGGTCTTAGGGGAATTTTACATTTCTCCGATTGCCGGAGCGCAGGGCCGGTCACGTGAGCGGTTTGCCCAATGAGGGCGAACCAGCTCTGTGACGTCACTGGCCCACCCGCCGACACCTCCCCGACATCCCCCCGGACGGGGCGCTGTCTAAGGCCAGGGAAAGCACCCGCTTTCCATGAGCCTCAGCGCACCTCCGCCAACAAGCAGGAACCCTGGCCGAGGCCTAAGTGGTATGTAGGGAGAACGTACAGTGTTGTAAGTTATCTTCTAACTGTCACAGGTAGAGAAAGAGTTAAATGTTTGTTATGGATATTTATCAGCAGGCCCACTACGTACCCATAAGCGCTATGTACCCATACAGCGGGCCCACTACGTACCCATAAGCGCTACGTACCCATACAGTGGGCCCACTACGTACCCATAAGCGCTATGTACCCATACAGCGGGCCCACTACGTACCCATAAGCGCTACGTACCCATACAGTGGGCCCACTACGTACCCATAAGCGCTATGTACCCATACAGCGGGCCCACTACGTACCCATACAGCAGGCCCACTACGTACCCATAAGCGCTACGTACCCATACAGTGGGCCCACTACGTACCCATAAGCGCTATGTACCCATACAGCGGGCCCACTACGTACCAATACAGCGGGCCCACTACGTACCCATAAGCGCTACGTACCCATACAGCAGGCCCGCTACGTACCCATACAGTGGGCCCACTACGTACCCATAAGCGCTATGTACCCATACAGCGGGCCCACTACGTACCCATACAGCGGGCCCACTACGTACCCATAAGCGCTACGTACCCATACAGCAGGCCCGCTACGTACCCATACAGCGGGCCCGCTACGTACCCATAAGCGCTACATACCCATACAGCGGGCCCACTACGTACCCATACAGCAGGCCCACTACGTACCCATACAGCAGGCCTACTATGTACCCATAAGCGCTACGTACCCATACAGCGGGCCCACTACGTACGCATACAGCGGGCCCACTACGTACCCATACAGCGGGTCCACTATGTACGCATACAGCGGGCCTGCTACGTACCCATACAGCGGGCCCACTACGTACCCATACAGCGGGCCCACTACGTACCCATACAGCGGGCCCACTACGTACCCATACAGCGGGTCCACTACGTACGCATACAGCGGGCCTGCTACGTACCCATACAGCGGGCCCGCTACGTACCCATACAGCGGGCCTGCTACGTACCCATACAGCGGGCCCACTACGTACCCATACAGCGGGTCCACTACGTACGCATACAGCGGGCCTGCTACGTACCCATACAGCGGGCCCACTACGTACCCATACAGCGGGCCCACTACGTACCCATACAGCGGGCCTGCTACGTATCCATACAGCGGGCCCGCTACGTACCCATACAGCGGGCCCGCTACGTACCCATACAGCAGGCCCACTACGTACCCATACAGCGGGCCCGCTATGTACCCATACAGCGGGCCTGCTACGTACCCATACAGCGGGCCCGCTACCTACCCATACAGCGGGCCTGCTACGTACCCATACAGCGGGCCCGCTACGTACCCATACAGCGGGTCCGCTACGTACCCATACAGCGGGTCCGCTACGTACCCATACAGCGGGCCTACTATGTACCCATACAGCGGGCCTACTATGTACCCATAAGCGCTACGTACCCATACAGCGGGCCCACTACGTACCCATACAGCGGGCCCGCTACGTACCCATACAGCGGGCCCGCTACGTACCCATACAGCGGGCCCGCTACGTACCCATACAGCAGGTCCGCTACGTACCCATACAGCGGGCCCGCTACGTACCCATACAGCGGGTCTGCTACGTACCCATACAGCAGGCCCGCTACGTACCCATACAGCGGGCCCGCTACATACCCATACAGCGGGCCCGCTACGTACCCATACAGCAGGTCCGCTACGTACCCATACAGCGGGCCCGCTACGTACCCATACAGCAGGTCCGCTACGTACCCATACAGCGGGCCCGCTACGTACCCATACAGCGGGCCCACTACGTACGCATACAGCGGGCCTGCTACGTACCCATACAGCGGGCCCGCTACGTACCCATACAGCGGGCCCGCTACGTACCCATACGTACCCATACAGCGGGCCCGCTACGTACCCATACAGCAGGTCCGCTACGTACCCATACAGCGGGTCCGCTACGTACCCATACAGCGGGCCCGCTACGTACCCATACAGCGGGCCCGCTACGTACCCATACAGCGGGCCCGCTACGTACCCATACAGCGGGCCCGCTACGTACCCATACAGCGGGCCCGCTACGTACCCATACAGCAGGTCCGCTACGTACCCATACAGCGGGCCCGCTACGTACCCATACAGCGGGCCCGCTACGTACCCATACAGCGGGCCCGCTACGTACCCATACAGCGGGCCCGCTACGTACCCATACAGCGGGCCCGCTACGTACCCATACAGCGGGCCCGCTACGTACCCATACAGCGGGCCCGCTACGTACCCATACAGCGGGCCCGCTACGTACCCATACAGCGGGTCCGCTACGTACCCATACAGCGGGCCCGCTACGTACCCATACAGCGGGCCCGCTACGTACCCATACAGCGGGCCCGCTACGTACCCATACAGCGGGCCCGCTACGTACCCATACAGCGGGCCCGCTACGTACCCATACAGCGGGCCCGCTACGTACCCATACAGCGGGTCCGCTACGTACCCATACAGCGGGTCCACTACGTACGCATGCAGCGGGTCCGCTACGTACCCATACAGCAGGTCCGCTACGTACGCATAAAGCGGGCCCGCTACGTACCCATACAGCAGGCCCGCTATGTACCCATACAGCGGGCCCGTTACGTACCCATACAGCGGGCCCGCTACGTACCCATACAGCAGGCCTGCTACGTACCCATACAACGGGCCCGCTACACAGTTCCTATAAGACCAGCTTATTAAAGGAGAAATCCACCTTAACTAACCCTCCATTTCTCCGCTACGGTGACGTTGCCGGTATTACTTACTGGTTTATAAATGTGAGGATGTGGCCATCCAATAGAATGGCCACAAGCAATGTTGCATCTTCCTATTTGTGTGAGATTTGGCAGCCATTTTGTTTCTCCCAAGGGGGATTTAAACCCAGTAAGTATCTTGAGACCAAAGGGTCCCCGGAGATGAAAATAACATGGGTTAGCACCGGAGGTTCCTGTACGATGTAAAAGGGGGCCTACTCCGGCAGGATTTAAAGACCGAAGCTCTGTACACTACAATTTCCTCTACCATGAAATCTCACGTTCGTCCATTAAAATGCATCACAACCCTAACTGCAGTCTGCGCAGAAAACAGACGCTCGCGGGGAAATTCATCTCAATAAACGGCAGCCTTCTAACGTCATAAACGAAAAAATACAAAAGATGGCCTCTTTCAGACTCGCAAGGAGGAAACAAGGTTGTCTCAATAATTTCATTTGAGACTTCCTGTTGTATAACTCCACAAGCGTATTGACATCATGAGGCTACATTGACAGAACTTGTCAGGTTTATTGACGTCCTTATTAAGATGTAACCGGCCCTTAATAACCGTTTGATGTATTCCCATCCTATTTACTTACAACAGACCTGGCACCGGGGCCAGCGACGGCTTTCCCAGGGCCCAGGCCAAGAGTCTCCACGTGTGTCCCGGGATGGTGAGCGGGAGAGTGGTCCGCTTCCCCCCTGTCAGCCACGCAAAACCTCTCTCCAAAAATCTCTCATTCTCACCCCCCACCCCTCTCACACCCGTTTTTTACTCCCCTCTATCTCTAAAGTTATTGGTCTTCCGTCTTGGTTTGTTACCGGGATTCAACTGGATGCCGGAACTGATGTCGCGCCATCTTATTGGGCTACGGAACCTACAATGTTTGGCAGCCATTTTGTTTCCCCTGGAGGGAGTTTCTCAAAACTGGTGACTTCACCTGAGCGTCCCCCTAGCTGGAAATAATGTGGTTCAGCACTGAGGGGACCCCACTCACCCCTAATTTCGTCATTGTAAGTAAATAGAGTTGGGTGAGAATACAATCCACAGGATTTATTTGTAAACCTCTTATCTGCAGAGAGGGACATTGACTAAAATTTGCCCAACTAAATACTCCCAAACTGTGCTACAAATTGACTAACTTGTACAATCCCTGTTAGTTTGCAAAGAAAACATTTCATGTAATTAAATTCCTTAATCAAATTTATTAAAACCGGCGCCTGGCTGTTTTGTTTTTTTGTCGGAAATTAAGATTATTATTCATTTCATCCGCTTCTTTCCTAGGGGAGCTCGGTTTGTTAATCAAGTGTCTACTTAACCTCCAGCCCACCCTGCCCTGTTAGAGCCAGTACAGATAAGGAGAGAGGGGGCTTTGCCTGTGCAAACTCCTGCTCCGCCCATAGTGATATGAGACAGAAGGGGTCAGCCAGTAGAAATCCGTCAACAAGATTTAACTTCTTAGGCCTCGGGCATGGTCAGCGCTTAGGCGCTGAGGCGCGCTGCTGCTCGGCAGTGAGCCCCTGCAGCCGCAATGAGAGCGGCTTTAGCAGGGGCTCGCGCACGCTTCCGCAGGCGTGCGTAAGCGTAGGTCTTAGAAATTTTTTAGATTTTCGCGCTCATGAGAGCGCAAGGCCGGTCACGTGAGCGGTTCGAACCAGCTCCGTGACGTCACAGGCCCCCCGCCCCTCCCCCCGACACGCCCCCGGACGGCGCGCGGTCTAAGGCCAGGGAAAGCACCCGCTTTCCCTCAGCCTCCGCACGCCTGAAGTCTCTATGGACCCAGCCTTATACATGTCACACCACTGACTTTTTTTTGCCCGAGGAGGGGTGGCACTTTTTTCTTTGCATACTTGACGTTATTTGTAAGGGTTACTGGGAAGGGGACGTATGTTTCTGGTCCGGTGGAATATAAAGCATGTTTGTAAACGCATATATCTATCACCTTAAGCCTAGCGGGCTACTAAAGGGTTAATATTTACACATGTGGATGTCATGCTTGTATTTTATTTGTAGCATTGGTAGTCTCGGGCATCACATGGGTTAAATACATGTATGCCGTAGGTCTTAAAAGAAATCCTATGACATGACCCTATGGTAAGAACGTGTGATATATCCCACCCTGGGACAGTAACGCTCACTGATTTATCGCTTATCCCTGTCTCTGAGTTCATGCACTTTTCATGTACGTAAAATTGCAATTTTGATGCACCTATATCAGCCCTTATTGAATCTAGCCCAATGGATGCCTACCCTAAAGAGCTTACAATCTAATTTTAGTGCATGAGGCACAGGGAAATAAAGTGACCCGCCCATGGTCAGGATTCCAGGCAGATTCACCCACTTCAGAAGCAGTACAGGCGGGTTACTCCTTTACACGGATATCTAACCGCCGGGCTACTCCTTTACACGGATATCTAACCGCCGGGCTACTCCTTTACACGGATATCTAACCGCCGGGTTACTCCTTTATCACGGATATCTAACCGCCGGGTTACTCCTTTACACGGATATCTAACCGCCCGGCTACTCCTTTAGCACGGATATCTAACCGCCCGGTTACTCCTTTAGCACGGATATCTAACCGCCCGGTTACTCCTTTAGCACGGATATCTAACCGCCCGGCTACTCCTTTAGCACCGATATCTAACCGCCCGGTTACTCCTTTAGCACCGATATCTAACCGCCGGGTTACTCCTTTACACGGATATCTAACCGCCCGGTTACTCCTTTACACGGATATCTAACCGCCGGGTTACTCCTTTAGCACGGATATCTAACCGCCGGGTTACTCCTTTAGCACGGATATCTAACCGCCCGGTTACTCCTTTAGCACCGATATCTAACCGCCCGGTTACTCCTTTAGCACCGATATCTAACCGCCGGGTTACTCCTTTAGCACGGATATCTAACCGCCGGGTTACTCCTTTAGCACCGATATCTAACCGCCCGGCTACTCCTTTACACGGATATCTAACCGCCCGGTTACTCCTTTACACGGATATCTAACCGCCGGGTTACTCCTTTACACGGATATCTAACCGCCGGGTTACTCCTTTACACGGATATCTAACCGCCGGGTTACTCCTTTACACGGATATCTAACCGCCGGGTTACTCCTTTAGCACCGATATCTAACCGCCCGGTTACTCCTTTAGCACGGATATCTAACCGCCCGGTTACTCCTTTAGCACGGATATCTAACCGCCCGGTTACTCCTTTAGCACGGATATCTAACCGCCCGGTTACTCCTTTAGCACGGATATCTAACCGCCCGGTTACTCCTTTAGCACGGATATCTAACCGCCCGGTTACTCCTTTAGTACGGATATCTAACCGCCCGGTTACTCCTTTAGCACGGATATCTAACCGCCCGGTTACTCCTTTAGCACGGATATCTAACCGCCCGGTTACTCCTTTAGCACGGATATCTAACCGCCCGGTTACTCCTTTAGCACGGATATCTAACCGCCCGGTTACTCCTTTAGCACGGATATCTAACCGCCCGGTTACTCCTTTAGCACCGATATCTAACCGCCGGGTTACTCCTTTAGTACGGATATCTAACCGCCCGGTTACTCCTTTAGCACCGATATCTAACCGCCGGGTTACTCCTTTAGCACGGATATCTAACCGCCCGGTTACTCCTTTACACGGATATCTAACCGCCCGGCTACTCCTTTAGCACGGATATCTAACCGCCCGGTTACTCCTTTACACGGATATCTAACCGCCCGGTTACTCCTTTAGCACGGATATCTAACCGCCCGGTTACTCCTTTAGCACCGATATCTAACCGCCCGGTTACTCCTTTAGCACGGATATCTAACCGCCCGGTTACTCCTTTAGCACCGATATCTAACCGCCCGGTTACTCCTTTAGCACCGATATCTAACCGCCCGGTTACTCCTTTAGCACCGATATCTAACCGCCCGGTTACTCCTTTAGTACGGATATCTAACCGCCCGGTTACTCCTTTAGCACGGATATCTAACCGCCCGGTTACTCCTTTAGCACCGATATCTAACCGCCCGGTTACTCCTTTAGCACGGATATCTAACCGCCCGGTTACTCCTTTAGCACCGATATCTAACCGCCCGGTTACTCCTTTAGCACCGATATCTAACCGCCCGGTTACTCCTTTAGCACGGATATCTAACCGCCCGGTTACTCCTTTAGTACGGATATCTAACCGCCCGGTTACTCCTTTAGCACGGATATCTAACCGCCCGGTTACTCCTTTAGCACCGATATCTAACCGCCCGGTTACTCCTTTAGCACCGATATCTAACCGCCGGGTTACTCCTTTAGCACGGATATCTAACCGCCCGGTTACTCCTTTAGCACGGATATCTAACCGCCCGGTTACTCCTTTACACGGATATCTAACCGCCGGGTTACTCCTTTAGCACGGATATCTAACCGCCCGGTTACTCCTTTACACGGATATCTAACCGCCCGGTTACTCCTTTACACTGATATCTAACCGCCGGGTTACTCCTTTACACGGATATCTAACCGCCCGGTTACTCCTTTAGCACGGATATCTAACCGCCGGGTTACTCCTTTACACCGATATCTAACCGCCGGGTTACTCCTTTAGCACGGATATCTAACCGCCCGGTTACTCCTTTACACGGATATCTAACCGCCGGGTTACTCCTTTACACGGATATCTAACCGCCGGGTTACTCCTTTACACGGATATCTAACCGCCCGGTTACTCCTTTACACGGATATCTAACCGCCCGGTTACTCCTTTACACGGATATCTAACCGCCGGGTTACTCCTTTAGCACCGATATCTAACCGCCCGGTTACTCCTTTAGCACCGATATCTAACCGCCCGGTTACTCCTTTAGCACGGATATCTAACCGCCCGGTTACTCCTTTAGCACGGATATCTAACCGCCCGGTTACTCCTTTAGCACGGATATCTAACCGCCGGGTTACTCCTTTAGCACGGATATCTAACCGCCGGGTTACTCCTTTAGCACGGATATCTAACCGCCCGGTTACTCCTTTAGCACGGATATCTAACCGCCCGGCTACTCCTTTAGCACGGATATCTAACCGCCGGGTTACTCCTTTAGCACGGATATCTAACCGCCCGGTTACTCCTTTAGCACGGATATCTAACCGCCCGGCTACTCCTTTAGCACGGATATCTAACCGCCCGGTTACTCCTTTAGCACGGATATCTAACCGCCCGGTTACTCCTTTAGCACGGATATCTAACCGCCCGGTTACTCCTTTAGCACGGATATCTAACCGCCGGGCTACTCCTTTAGCACGGATATCTAACCGCCGGGTTACTCCTTTACACGGATATCTAACCGCCGGGTTACTCCTTTAGTACGGATATCTAACCGCCCGGTTACTCCTTTACACGGATATCTAACCGCCGGGTTACTCCTTTACACGGATATCTAACCGCCGGGTTACTCCTTTACACGGATATCTAACCGCCCGGTTACTCCTTTACACGGATATCTAACCGCCCGGTTACTCCTTTACACGGATATCTAACCGCCGGGTTACTCCTTTAGCACCGATATCTAACCGCCCGGTTACTCCTTTAGCACCGATATCTAACCGCCCGGTTACTCCTTTAGCACGGATATCTAACCGCCCGGTTACTCCTTTAGCACGGATATCTAACCGCCCGGTTACTCCTTTAGCACGGATATCTAACCGCCGGGTTACTCCTTTAGCACGGATATCTAACCGCCCGGTTACTCCTTTAGCACGGATATCTAACCGCCCGGCTACTCCTTTAGCACGGATATCTAACCGCCCGGTTACTCCTTTAGCACGGATATCTAACCGCCCGGTTACTCCTTTAGCACGGATATCTAACCGCCCGGTTACTCCTTTAGCACGGATATCTAACCGCCGGGCTACTCCTTTAGCACGGATATCTAACCGCCGGGTTACTCCTTTACACGGATATCTAACCGCCCGGTTACTCCTTTACACGGATATCTAACCGCCCGGTTACTCCTTTAGTACGGATATCTAACCGCCGGGTTACTCCTTTAGCACGGATATCTAACCGCCCGGTTACTCCTTTAGCACTGATATCTAACCGCCCGGTTACTCCTTTACACGGATATCTAACCGCCCGGTTACTCCTTTAGTACGGATATCTAACCGCCGGGTTACTCCTTTAGCACGGATATCTAACCGCCCGGTTACTCCTTTAGCACTGATATCTAACCGCCCGGTTACTCCTTTACACGGATATCTAACCGCCCGGTTACTCCTTTAGTACGGATATCTAACCGCCGGGTTACTCCTTTAGCACGGATATCTAACCGCCGGGTTACTCCTTTACACGGATATCTAACCGCCGGGTTACTCCTTTACACGGATATCTAACCGCCCGGTTACTCCTTTACACGGATATCTAACCGCCCGGTTACTCCTTTACACTGATATCTAACCGCCCGGTTACTCCTTTACACGGATATCTAACCGCCCGGTTACTCCTTTAGCACGGATATCTAACCGCCCGGTTACTCCTTTAGCACGGATATCTAACCGCCCGGTTACTCCTTTAGCACGGATATCTAACCGCCCGGTTACTCCTTTAGCACGGATATCTAACCGCCGGGTTACTCCTTTACACGGATATCTAACCGCCCGGTTACTCCTTTAGCACGGATATCTAACCGCCCGGTTACTCCTTTACACGGATATCTAACCGCCCGGCTACTCCTTTACACGGATATCTAACCGCCCGGTTACTCCTTTAGCACCGATATCTAACCGCCCGGTTACTCCTTTAGCACCGATATCTAACCGCCCGGTTACTCCTTTAGCACCGATATCTAACCGCCCGGTTACTCCTTTACACGGATATCTAACCGCCCGGTTACTCCTTTAGCACGGATATCTAACCGCCGGGTTACTCCTTTAGCACGGATATCTAACCGCCGGGTTACTCCTTTAGCACGGATATCTAACCGCCGGGTTACTCCTTTAGCACGGATATCTAACCGCCGGGTTACTCCTTTAGCACGGATATCTAACCGCCCGGTTACTCCTTTACACGGATATCTAACCGCCCGGTTACTCCTTTACACGGATATCTAACCGCCGGGTTACTCCTTTAGTACGGATATCTAACCGCCCGGTTACTCCTTTAGCACGGATATCTAACCGCCGGGTTACTCCTTTAGTACAGATATCTAACCGCCCGGTTACTCCTTTACACGGATATCTAACCGCCCGGTTACTCCTTTAGCACCGATATCTAACCGCCCGGTTACTCCTTTACACGGATATCTAACCGCCCGGTTACTCCTTTAGCACCGATATCTAACCGCCCGGTTACTCCTTTAGTACGGATATCTAACCGCCGGGTTACTCCTTTAGCACCGATATCTAACCGCCGGGTTACTCCTTTACACGGATATCTAACCGCCGGGTTACTCCTTTAGTACGGATATCTAACCGCCGGGTTACTCCTTTACACGGATATCTAACCGCCGGGTTACTCCTTTACACGGATATCTAACCGCCCGGCTACTCCTTTAGTACGGATATCTAACCGCCCGGTTACTCCTTTAGCACGGATATCTAACCGCCCGGTTACTCCTTTAGCACGGATATCTAACCGCCCGGTTACTCCTTTAGCACGGATATCTAACCGCCCGGCTACTCCTTTAGTACGGATATCTAACCGCCGGGTTACTCCTTTAGCACGGATATCTAACCGCCGGGTTACTCCTTTAGCACGGATATCTAACCGCCCGGTTACTCCTTTAGCACGGATATCTAACCGCCGGGTTACTCCTTTAGCACGGATATCTAACCGCCGGGTTACTCCTTTACACGGATATCTAACCGCCCGGTTACTCCTTTACACGGATATCTAACCGCCGGGTTACTCCTTTACACGGATATCTAACCGCCGGGTTACTCCTTTACACGGATATCTAACCGCCCGGTTACTCCTTTACACGGATATCTAACCGCCGGGTTACTCCTTTACACGGATATCTAACCGCCCGGTTACTCCTTTAGTACGGATATCTAACCGCCGGGTTACTCCTTTAGTACAGATATCTAACCGCCCGGTTACTCCTTTACACGGATATCTAACCGCCCGGTTACTCCTTTACACGGATATCTAACCGCCGGGTTACTCCTTTAGCACGGATATCTAACCGCCCGGTTACTCCTTTAGTACGGATATCTAACCGCCCGGTTACTCCTTTAGCACGGATATCTAACCGCCCGGTTACTCCTTTAGCACGGATATCTAACCGCCGGGTTACTCCTTTAGCACGGATATCTAACCGCCGGGTTACTCCTTTAGCACCGATATCTAACCGCCCGGTTACTCCTTTAGCACCGATATCTAACCGCCGGGTTACTCCTTTACACGGATATCTAACCGCCGGGTTACTCCTTTACACGGATATCTAACCGCCGGGTTACTCCTTTAGCACGGATATCTAACCGCCGGGTTACTCCTTTAGCACGGATATCTAACCGCCCGGTTACTCCTTTAGCACGGATATCTAACCGCCGGGTTACTCCTTTAGCACGGATATCTAACCGCCCGGTTACTCCTTTAGCACCGATATCTAACCGCCCGGTTACTCCTTTAGCACGGATATCTAACCGCCGGGTTACTCCTTTAGCACGGATATCTAACCGCCGGGTTACTCCTTTAGCACTGATATCTAACCGCCGGGTTACTCCTTTAGCACGGATATCTAACCGCCCGGTTACTCCTTTAGCACCGATATCTAACCGCCGGGTTACTCCTTTAGCACCGATATCTAACCGCCCGGTTACTCCTTTAGCACGGATCAGAACCATGTGTAGTATCATTTGCTGCTCTCGCTTCCCCTTTGAGGCCGGTCACTAGATATAATTAATCCTCTGCACTGTGTCTGCTGTCCATCCGGTTATCCTTTGCTTTCTTAATGATCTCCGAGGACATGTAATCTGTGTCGTGTAAGTAAGGATATTAAACCTCTGACTTACTGAAATACCTCTTAACGGCAGCGTATAGATGGACTGACACCAAACCAATTGTGTCTGTATCTTGTCATCTGAAACCTATCAGTACAGAACATGTTGTACTTCTTACTAATCAAATAAGATGGTATTGTGTGTGTGTGTGTGTGTGTGTGTGTGTGTGTGTGTGTGTGTGTGTGTGTGTGTGTGTGTGTGTGTGTGTGTGTGTGTGTGTGTGTGTGTGTGTGTGTGTGTGTGTGTGAACAAAAAAATCTAAATAAATCCTTGATCTGAGCATTAACTAAACAGCAATTCTCTAGCTATATTTGGGTGGCTTTCTCACTTACCAAACAGTAAAACACATAAAGCATAAACCAAACCTGTTGTAGGCCAGTGCCTTTCTGTAGACACCAGCTCTCTTAGCTGGAATAAGGGGAGAGGGAGAACTGATCCAGCCTGCCCTTTCTTACAGTCTGTTAATTAAGGACAGGTGATCTGCACCTAGCTCTGCTTGCAGAATCTCCCCTGGATCTTTAACCCTTAGATGTATAGTTTGCCAAAATAGGAGATATATACCACCCCTCTACAATTTTACCACCTTTCTTTTCACATTTCCCCCCCCCACCCCCCCCCCCCCAGCTCATTCCTACTGGGTTGAGCGACCATGGACATCAAGGAGTGCTCCCTGGAAAGCCCATCAGCATTTCCTTGTTTCAGACCGGCCGTGTGGTCCACAGGGAAATTAAAGGGCTGGAAACTAAGGAACCACCTGGTCACCCTTGAGGTTTTCTCTTCATTCTGGGACATCCACGTCAGCGGAGCATGGTCTGTAATTAGCCTGAATTCTCTTCCTAACAGGTAATAATGAAGAGCCTCTAAAGCCCACTTTATTTGCCAGACATTCCTTTTCTACCATGGAGTAGTTCTTTTCTTGTGGGTTTAACTTTCTGCTCATAAAGTAAATGGGGTGTTCCTCACCCTGGTATTCTTGGGACAGGACAGCCCCTAAGCCCAAATCAGAAGCATCTGTCTGTACTATGAACTCTAGAAAGGTCTGAGGTTACCAAGACAGGTCGGGCACAGAGAGCTTTTTTCAATTACTCTGGAGACCACTTAACTGTAAGTGGGGATCTTGCTTTTGTGATGTCTGTTAAATAGGCATCAACTGTAGCAAAATTTGGGATAAACCTTCTGTAGTTACCCATCAGACCTACAGAAATGCTCTTACCTGTTTCTTGGTAAGTGGCTGGGGACAGTTTTGTATAGTTTCCACCTTCGCTACCTGTGGTTTAACCAAACCTCTCCCAATTGAATATCCTAAATACTTTGCCTCCTCCAGGCCAATGATACACTTGGTAGGATTAGCAGTTAAACCAACAGCACGATTGGAATTAAGTACTACTTGAACCTTTGGGAGATGGGACTCCCAGTCTTCACTGTGGATAACAACATCATCCAGGTTTGCCGCCGCATATCTAGTGTGGGGTTTTAGAACCCTTTCCATCATTCTCTGGAATGTGGCAGGGCACCATGTAGCCCGAATGGTAATACTGTATACTGAAACAGGCCTTTGGGTGTTGAGAAAGCCGTTTTCTCTTTTGCCTGTTCAGTGAGAGGGACCAGCCAATAACCTTCTGTTGGGTCTAGAGTTGTCAGGTAACGTGCTTTGCCCAACCTTTCTATTAACTCATCAACCCTAGGCATTGGGTACGAGTCAATTTTTGAAATACCATTTAACTTGCGATAATCATTGCAGGATCTTAAAGTGCCATCAGGTTTTGGAACCGGCACAATAGGACTGTTCCACCCACTATGTGATTCCTCGATTACCCCAAGTTTTAACATGTTTTCCACCTCCAAGTTTATAGCCTCACTTTGGGCTTCAGGAATCCTATAGAGTTTAAGATTAAACTTTTTCCCTGGTTCTGTTATGTCATGTTTAATGACATTAATTTTCCCTGGGGTCACAGAGAAAACATCCCTATTTCTCCTGACAAATCCCTGACCTCTTGTTTCTGTTGTACAGGCAGCGTGTCTGGTATGTTCACCTCATGATCAGTGATGGGAAATTCTAAGAGCTTTAAAGCAACCAGGACTTCCCTATCCTTCCAATGTTTTAACAAGTTTGTATGATACAATTGCTTATGTTTTCTTCTTCCTGACTACCTTACTTTGTAATTAACAACACTCACTTTCTCAGTGATTTCATATGGGCCTTGCCACTTGCAAGGAACTTGTTCTCCCCTGTAGGGACCAGCACTAATACCTTATCGCCAGGTTGAAAAACTCTGATCATAGCATTACGGTTATAGCTGTTTTTCTGTGATTCCTGGGCTTTTTGCATGTTCCCTGACTATAGGCATGATAGCTGCCATTCTATCCTGCATCTGAGATATATATGTTCAATCACACTACGATGGGGTGTCATCTTCTGCTCCCAGGTGTCTTTAGCTATATCTAGTAATCCTCGAGGATACACTAATTCAAATGGGGGAAAACCTGTAGAGGCTTGGGGTACTTCTCTAACGGCGAACATTAGGTATGGTAACAAAAAGTCCCAATTTTTCACATCTGTGTCAATTACCTTCTGTGGCATACCTTTAAGGGTTTCATTAAATCTTTCCACTAAGCCATCAGTCTGGGGATGATATACGGAGGTCCTAATTTGTTTCACTTGAAGACACTTGCACAATTCTTTTGTGACCCTGGACTTAAAAGGGGTTCCTTGGACTGACAGGATTTCCTTGGGAATACCCACCCTGCTAAACATTAGCATTCGCTCCTTTGCTGTGGATTTTGTAGAGGTATTACGTAGGGGTATTGCCTCGGGGATAGCATGTTGCGTAGTCCAGAACAATCATTATATAATGATGCCCTCTAGCGGATTTTACAAGAGGTCCCACCAAGTCCATAGCTATCCATTCAAAAGGTACATCAATTATAGGTAGGGGCACTAGGGGGCTACGAAAACCTTGAAAGGGGCTGCGCACTGGCACTCAGGGCATGAGGAGCAATAGTTTGTTATTGCAGCAAGCACCCCAGGCCAGTAAAACCCCCTAAGGATTCTCTTTCTCGTTTTCACAACTCCCAGATATCCTCCCAGTATGTGGCTATGTGCACGATGTAGCACAGTGTCACGGAAAGCCTGGGGAACCAGCAACTGCTTCGTGATGGTGAGTCCTTTTTTCCTACGCTATAAATTAGGTCATTTATCACTTCAAAGTAGTGTAGCCCTCTTTCCCTTTTGCCAAGACGGGTATACTAGTGCTGCATATACCTGTAGGCTCCCAGAGATCTGAGCCTCCATCACTGGGAGCCCGGGGCAATGAATATATTTATTGGCAGCGCCTCCACCTGCCCAGGATCCCAATACTATGAGATAACCCCAGACAGGAAATAGTAACAACAGCTCTTAGATTAACTTGATAACCTTTACTGCAGGTGTTACACAGAATGCACATGAATAATAATCAACACGGTTAACCATAACCCTTCCCCTCAGGATAAACATTGGCCACCACCGTGTATTCCCACACCGTGTCCAATGTACCGACCCAGTCTCTTGGTCACTTAACCCCTGAATGTCCCAAAGAACCCACCCCAGAGGAATGATCAGCGCCTTCAAGGTTCTGGTATGTTGGTTGCTCTTATGAAATACCTGCTGGGCTCTCCAGCACCCGGACACGCTGACTACTTCAAAAAGGATCCGCCACTCTACAAGGTCCTCAGCGAGATCCTGAACTCCACAGAAGAGGTTGACCGGATGGCAGTCCCATAGTCTGGTCCCAGACTAGGAATATCAGATTACTCAATTTCAGCAGCTTTGTCCCTGACTGTTACTGAATACTACAGGCAAGGTCCCTACACAAAGGGCTGTCCCTACAGCAACCACAAGCTGGAGGTGACTCATGGCATTAACTGGGGCCTAGGGGTACACTGACCTAATGAGAGGGTCACTGACCCCTGCATACGCACCTCCTCCCCTCTCTAGCTCCCAGCATCAACTGCCTCCCCCTTGCAGCGTTCCAAACTGTTACAACTGTCTCCAGCGGAATCCTGTTGCACGATTGGCTGCCATGCGTCACATGTCGCAGGCTCATGGGACTTGTAGTTCCCTGCTAAACCTGTCTCTATGGGCCGCCGCTTGTGCAACCTGACATGGCCGCGGCCCTGCGCATGCACGAACGTTGCGCAAGATGGCGACGCCCTGCTACGGAAGCCACCGGTGACGTGATCGCCCTAGATGCAGCTGCTTCTCTTCCCCCAACTGCCCTGCACCTCATCCTCCCCACCGGAGCCCAAGGGGAATCCCCTACCGCCGCGGTGGTTAGTGCCGGAAGAGCTAAAGGTAATAACCCAGAGGGGGACCTGGCTATAGTAGGGACTAGGTAACATATCAGGCTTAGTGGAGAATATCCTAAAACCTTCAGTCAGAAGCACCAACAGCTTCATACAAGATACCACAGATTTTCTCAATGACCTTAACAATATCAACCAACTACCATCCAACACACTGCTAGTTACCATGGATGTAGAATCCCTTTACAGCAACATCCCCCACATGGATGGTATTGAGGCATGCTTGCAATTCCTTACATCTCCCCTGGATCAGAAATACAGCGCTGATGTACAAAACAAAGTCTCGTACACAGCCAGGCTATAAGATACCACTGCATATGCTCTGACACTGAAGATAGAAACAGGCATCTCCCAACCCTGACTGAATCGTTCAGACAGAAGGGATGCAAACCAAAGACCATTGCCAGAACTATTACATCTGCACTAAAAGCCCCACAAGAACATCTACTACAATACAGAAAGAGAGAACCTACCACACGCATACCACTAGTGGCCACATACAACCCTACCCTAGAGGGAATATGAAAAATAATCAAAGCTCTGCAACCCATGCTGGCAGAGGATGTGACATTAAAATAAATCTTCCCCAAACCTCCCATTCTTGCGTTCCGGCAACCACCAAACCTCAAACAGACATTATTCAACAGAAAACTTCACGACGAACTTAAAGACACTGATAATGGCACAAAACCGTGCAACAGCACACGTTGCAAACTCTGCAAACATATATGCCAAGATCCCACAGCCAGTCACAACCATAGAACATTCAATGTTAAAGGATCATACAGCTGCAAATCCAGGAACGTGTTTTTTTATGATTCAATGCAACAAATGTGACCGAGGATGCTACATTGGGGAAACCAGACAAAAACTTCAAGGAAGAATGAATATGCACAGGCACTCAATACTACACCACGAAGAAGGAAGATACTGCTCACCTGTGGACATCACTTCTCAAAACCAGATCATTCCATAAATGATTTAAAAATCAAAATCCTCAATGAAATGTTCAAACGCACCCAAGAACGGAAAACATTTGAACTCAGAATGATGAGACTCTTTGACACCTAAACAACTGGACTTAATGCAGACATGGGGTTTCTCACACACTATCATAATTTGTTGTAATGGTCCTCCCTGCCATTGTGCCATCCTATACATTCCCCCCCCCCCCACCCACCCCCAGCATCCTCTTCCTCCTCCTGTGCTACTGTGGATGTACAGCCACCCATCCCCAATTCTCACCTTCCTTATCTCTGTTTTAACACCCTTCCAGTGCCTCCCCCACCCCACCTCATATACAGCTCTCTTTCTTTTCCAATCCCTGTCTAAGTCATAGAAACCTGTGTTAATCAGTATTGATGACCTGAGGAAGAGAGGAAAACTCTCGAAAGCTTGTCCTATGACATAAATTGTTAGTCCAATAAAAAAGGTATAATACTGAAAAACTCATTTATTCTGCACTATCGCAACTGGACTAACACGGCTATTTTCTGCTTTATATATATATAATCAAAAAAATAAAAAAATAAATAGATGATACCGTTACTGATACCTCTACATGTATATATATATATATATTTAAATTTAATTCTTTATAGTGGTAGAGATATTAGACAGGGTCGGATTGCATACCTCATACAAAAATAACAACTAGAACTGTTTGACGTGTGTATACTGGTAGATTAGTGGCGGCTCAGGTGGGGTTCTCGCAGTCGCTATAGCTACCTACAGTATATAATATTTATTCATTTTTTAAATAGATTTATTAATGCTAACAGATATGGGTGTTGACTTTTCCGCACCTGTAAGTAACTGGTACATTCAATATATAGAATACCTAAGAGGGACTGGAGACAGGTCACATCGTGGTATATCTCTGGTTGTTACTCCACAAGTACCCAACAGGAACTATATATTTGTGTGGTATGCACTTGTAGATAACCCAACTGCAACTGGTTGACTGAGATAGTTATTCATTATATGGATTATTATTAATATATTGGTAGAGACCGGTCATAGAATCTTAACATTACCCAGTCCCCGGTGGTAATAAAGAAACTAGTCTGGACTGATTTACTAAGACAAGCCAGATGGTGGGTAACTTTGCATAGTACTAAGTCAAATACTAACCAGGATCTAGGTAAATGAATTATTATTTGTTATATATGTAGTGCACGTTCCCTCACCCTATGGGAGATAAGGCGACTGCGGTGTGTGTAGTGCATTACCTGTGGCTCACAGAATGCCTGAACCTCCGCCGCTGGGAGCCTGGGGTGTATCTGATTCTTAGGGTGACAGCGCCTCCACCTGTAAGGGGATCCGATCGCCTCTCTTAGCTGCCGCTGGCACCGCTTGCCTCGCAACCCTCCCGCAACCGCCGGACGCATCCGCCGCCGCGGCGGAGGTAAAGGTGCTTACTGGGGACCAGGGGGGGACCCGGGTTATATATATATAATAACAACATTGTTGGATAATTATTTCATGACACTCTCTGCCATCTCCCACCCTGCGTTCCTTCCCCTGCCACCGCCGCTGCTGCCACATGGCGGTACGGGAAGGGAGAGGCGGCTTTATTAGGAGGATGAAATATTGCGAGATGGATTCCTGATTTTGCCTTGGATTCCGGAAGTTCTGGTGTGTGAGATTCCAAGACTCCGGCCTCGCTCACCTCTAACAATTAGAATATCGTGCTGCTAGCTTTGTGTTTACAACCTGCTCACACTGATATGTGTAGTGGACTTTGTTACTGTCACTATGCTGCTGAAATAATACCTCTTAAAGGTGCCGTCCTGTTCTGAGACCAAAATGTACCAATGGCAGTGACATGTATAGGTAGTTGAATCTCATTGATTGACACCTTTAACTAATATATATATATATATATATATATATATATATATATATATATATATATATATGCAATTAGACACCTATAATTATTTTTAAATCGTTTTTTAAAGTAAATTTGTAAACTTGGTCAGCTGAGATATAGGAGGGGTGTAATTTCCTGTGGCTGCTCCCTTATGTGTAATATCATTGTGTTCAACAGGAGTTTGCACAGGCAAGGCCCCCTCTCTTCCCCCCTCCTTACATTTAGTGGCTGTAAAATTGTGGGCTAGAGCAGGGGGGCGCAAAGTTTTTAACTTGGGGGGGGGGGGGAGGGGGCCCACTGCCTGCTTATCTCCAGGCTCGCGCCCCCCTCCTCCTCGGCTCTGGCATCAAATGACGTTGCGGGGACATGTGACTTCTCGTTGCCATGTCAATGTGACGTCACGTGACCCGGCGGCGGCATTTGATGCCAGTTACCATGGCGACATGTCGCTGACGATCAGGTAGGAAAGCTGCAGAGGCCTCATGCGGTCCCCCCCCCCCCCCCCGGCATTTAATTTAATTTAAATGCCTTGGGGGAGAGCGTGGGACCTCTGTAGCCGCCTCGCGCGACCCCCACTTTGCGCACTCCTGGGCTAGAGGTTGAATAAATACTTGATTGACAAGCACCCCAGAGCAATCAGTGCAGACTGCTGCTTTAAGCTACAGATATGGATTCTGGGTAGTGACAGGCAAATAATCACCCTTTGGGCATGTCACTTTTAGCTTCCTGCCCGATTTTAAACGTCTTGTTCTCCCTGCATGTTTATATTTTATTTGTTGAACATTTCTTTGCCATTCTGTACAGTAGGGGGTCAGTTTTCCGTGATCACTCGATCTTGTGTCTTGTTGTATTCCATAGAGGTTGGTCAAAAAACGAAATGAACACGACTGCTGAGCCCCGCCTACTTTGTGACATCACTGGACTTTAAAGACCCTTGTCAGAGGAGATTAGAATAACTCACTGGGCCATATTTACTAAGCAGTGCTACTCCGTAAGACACCTTCCAGCATGACTTGGTAAATATGGTCCTGATGTACGGTGCCCTCCTGCACCCAAAGGTTCCTTACCCACCTACTAAATATGGGACACCTTCTCTGATAAGTCTCTTTGAAATGTGCATTGAACACTGCTCTGTACTTCCAGCTGGGATGGTTCAACTTGGAATAAACAGCAGGGGTTACAGTATACCATGTGAACACTGTACTCCTCACGCCCTCTTATACAGTATACCATGTGAACACTGTACTCCTCACGCCCTCTTATACAGTATACCATGTGAACACTGTACTCCTCACGCCCTCTTATACAGTATACCATGTGAACACTGTACTCCTCACGCCCTCTTATACAGTATACCATGTGAACACTGTACTCCTTCCCTCTTAAATACAAATCAAGTCAGTACGAAGAATACGCTTGGTAATTGGCTTTATTGGGCATCACATTGAGCTTTTTTTTCAGGATTGGGGAGAATGGCAAGTTTACCGAAAACGATTTATGTTACTCTAGCTGGGTGGTAGTAATGGCTGCATACTGGAGCTGGCGAGAAAGCCTATATACTCACACAATTGTTACGGTACAGTACTTCTGATTCATTTGTTTCATTGCTACTTACAATTATTCATAACACAATTGTAGCTGTCGGTGCAGGTTCTGTAGCAGCGACTTTACTGCAAATGTTTTCAAAGGAGACCACTGTAAAGAAAATAAACAGTACCCTTTCCTGAGAGACTGGGTCATGTATAACAATGTGCAAAATGTATTTTATATAGAAGAGATAACGATCCCACAGGAAAGCTCTCTATTGTGTGCTAATTAGGCAAGCCTTGCATAATACCTGCACCATCTCTTTAAGCCTAGAAGGATACTCTCTGGAGAAGTATATACTGTACATTTATTTGATAAACAAGAAATGCACCCGCATGGGAACTTTGCTCCCTGGATAACATAATGTCTAATTGAATCTTTCCATGTGTTTAAGAAAGACATTGTTCTATAACTGGTGCGATTCTCAATTGCCTGATCACAGAATGACAATCTTCTTTTACTATAAATACCATGCATGGGGGAAGTGTGTGTGTGTATATATAGATACCAGGGATGGAAAATTCGGGGCACCTAGTCCCCTAACATATTACATGAAGCTCAGTGATTTCTGACCTGTGTGTCATGAGTCTGTGTGTCAGCGTTATATATATATATATATATGTATGGTTTTCTGGGTATGCACCTTAACCCTGGCTGTGCTCAAAGCTGTGACCATGCAGCAAGCTTAAGCCTACAGGGAGCCATGTTAAAAATGGTTTTTGAAGCAAAAAGTGGCACTGTGTGCTCATTTGCATGTCATTTCCCAGAATCCCTTGCTGCAGTGGAAGTGCTGTGTGCTGGGTGATAATGGGGAAAGGCGGGGTTGCAGACCTGCCTAAGACATGCAGATGAGCATACAGTTGTGTGTATATATATATATATATATACATATATACACATACACATATATATATATATATATATATATATATATATATATATATATATATATATATATATATATATATGTGTATATATGTGTATATATATATATATACATACAGTAAAGGACTGCGCTTGGGTATAGTGTGACAGCAATGATAACAATTACAATAATAAATGATCAGAAAATGTTTATATATATATATATATATATATATGAAAACCTAAATAGCAATAATAATTTCCAACTGTGCAATCAATACAATCACCAAATGCATGAATAGTTATAAAAAGATGTGCTGTGGACCCAATAAAAACTATGTAATAAGTCCTCTGGAGTCCAGATGAAGTCCAAAATGCAAAGAACAGAAATGCACTAACAGGATAATGGCTGCTTCTTTAAAGGGCACAACGACCTCCCTCTCCACCTGCATAGAAAATAGAAGAAAAAAGCGCCCAATCCTAGTGCATTACTGTGCAAAAAAGTATTTAATTCCCAATAAAAGGCTCATAAAATGAACTCACAAACGTAAAAGATAAAAAAGCATTGTATGAGTAATACTCATGCTCCAAAGGATCTGGAAGCGCCGCTGCTCTGCTACACTGCTCCGTGACTCCACCGCGTCCAGTACAGCCCTCGTGTATCTCTGCCAGCAGGAACTCACATTTATTGGTCCTTTCCTCGCTGGTTCTCTGAGTGTATTCTTACACTCATATTGAGTAGATACATGCACATATATGGATATGGTTTCCCCTCTTTCTTTGTTCACTCCATATATCACTGATGATATTTCATTAGCTGAAAGATATATTTAATACATGTGTGTTAATTCCATTATTATTATTATTATTTCAACTGTGATTCATATTTAAATATATACATATATTTTTTCTTTTTCTTTTTATTTCATTTGGATTAATTGTTGATTTTTCTCTTTCTAGGTTAAATTTATTTCACGTTGTATTTGTATATTTTATATTTTTCATTTTAATTTCTAGATTATAGACCAAGTTATATTATCAAGTCCATTCTCCTCAAGCTAAAAATTGATAACATCACAAATAGTTCTTTTCACTGTTTTACTCAGTTGATATCAGATATTTATTACATATAGATATTTTATGGTGTGTTTACTTCAGAAATATAATAACAATTGCAAGCTTAGTAATATTATGTACTATACATTAGTTATACGTTTATTTTGCGTAAGATTAAGACTGGTATGGTTTTAAATCTATAGCTGCATATGTTTTTCTAATGTGGGAGGTATCAGATCCAGTTTTATTATGCTAATTGTTTACACCTGATTTTTTAATCAATCTTTGCATAGCTAATTGGATGTGTGGGTGTATATATATGTGTTTAGCACACCCATAGTCCATCCCCTGATAAAAACAGTTTAGCTGTTGAAACGCGTAGGGCCAGGTGTGCTGTGGATCCCTTCAGCGTCGTTTTGCGAGTTCTGCTTGATATCTTCCTGCTTGACATCTCCGTGCACGGTGTGACGTCATCTGCCCGTTCCACCGCACACAGTGTCCCCGGTGGGAACCTAGACTATCTGGAGGTGTGTTCCCGGGGAAAGGAAACTGTGATGAGCCTGATGACGTGAGTTCCTGCTGGCAGAAATACACGAGGGCTGTACTGGATGCAGTGGAGTCACGGAGCAGAGTAGCAGAGCAGCAGCGCTTACAGATCCGTTGGAGCATGAGCATTACTCATACAATGCTTTTTTATCTTTTATGTTTGTGAGTTCATTTTATGAGCCTTTTATTGGGAATTAAATACTTTTTTGCACAGTAATGCACTAGGATTGGGCGCTTTTTTCTTCTATTTTATATATGTGTGTGTGTGTGTGTGTGTGTGTGTGTGTGTGTGTGTGTGTGTGTGTGTGTGTGTGTTTGTGTATATGTATAGTATATATATGTGTGTGTGTGTGTGTATGTATATATGTATATATGTGTGTGTGTGTGTGTAGAGGTATCAGTACCGTGTTAGCCGAGCTTCAATAATCAAAAAATAAAATATATATGTGGTATGTGTCATTGAGCTGCATTCTACCAACCAGAGAAATTAAGATTTAATTGGCTTTTGGGGTATGTTTGTGAGCTGACTCTATCAATTGAGAGAGAAATTATAATCTAATTAACTATTTTGTATGTCTGTGAGTTGATTAGACAAACCCCTCCCTTAAGTGTTACTCAAATGCATGTGAATAGAGTACTTAAGTCACTGGAGCATGGCTGTGAGCCATAAGGCTGTGTAACATCAAAAGCGTCACATCATAAGTGTACATCAAAAGTGTCTACAAGAGTTAATTTTGGAGTTGAAATTGGAGGTGAAAATTGGAGGAAGATCTGGACTCTGCATTACAACTTTGCCACTGTGAGACATTAATTTTTATCATCTGTGATTTATTTGTACACTTTTATTCTCCAGTACCTCGGAACTCTCTCCTCTTGCATCTCACTATGCCCTCCCTATTTCTTTTTCTGTTTACTGTTTCCTCACTCCTTTGCAAGCATTTCTGTTCTCTACAACATCCCCACTCCCCACTGCTCCATTATTTATACACCTCTTTCCCAACAACTTCTTTACCCCTCAATAAAAAACACCCACACAAATCCTCTATTCACACCCTCTATCTACTCCTTCCTGCTGCTGGGGATCTTCCCTAAGCCTGAAGCCAGACATACACACCTGATCACACTCATGCCTCCCTGCCACCTCTTCCCCTGTAAATGGTGTTAACCTTTTCATTTAACACTGACCTTCCTTAAATTTTACCCCACAAATCAAGCATCCCAATAGCCTGCACTCATGGCTATTGTCCCACACTCAGTCACTCCTACCACCCATTGTGACCAAGTACTGCCATCTACAGCACTTACTCCCTCACCTGCTGTCTCTGTAAGTTTCCCATTAAACCTCTTAGATTGTAAGCTCTTCGGGGCAGGGATTTCCTTTCCTATTGTCTGATTTTGCTGCACTTATTGTATAATTATAATTCCCTGTACTGTATTATTTGTGAAGCGCTGAGTACACTTTTGGCGCTATATAAATACAGACATACAATACAATCTGTGGTATTTTCACTGCATGTGAAGTGGGTGAAACTTATTGGAATCCCTGTGTCCCCTTGGCTTGTGACCTTGGCTAAGTCACTTTGTCTCCCTACAGTATATGTTGTGCCTGTAAAAATGTAGGTACAATATTGTCAGCTCTAAATACTAAACTGTGTGTGTATATATGTATATGTGTGTATGTGTGTGTGTATGTATGTATATATATATGTGTATATATGTGTATATATGTGTATATATATATATATACAGTGGTCGACAAATCACCAAAAAATCTACTCGCCGAACAAAAAAATCTACTCGCCACCTAGTATTACACGTGTGCTGCTTGGGCCAATAGGAGCTCGCCACGATGTTAAATCCACTCGCCTGGGGCGGACAAATGTATAGGTTTGTCGAACACTGTATATATATATATATATATATATATATATATATATATACACACACACACAATAATCAATCATCCGCCACTCATCATCATCCCTTGTCAATCATTAATCATCCATCCACCACCCATCATCAGCCCTCGTCTGTCATCAATCATCCACCACCCATCATCAGCCCTGGTCTGTCATCAATCATCCACCACCCATCATCAGCCCTTGTCGATCATTTGTTGGATGAAGCCTCATCAATGATTTTCCAAGTGCTGCGGTTGCAGTCTCTCTTCTCCACGTTACTTCAACACATTTTTTTTATTTTATCCTCCCTTTTTATTGTTGACTCTGCCTTTTAATATCCCTTGGAAGCCAGTCAAGTATACCATCTTTGTCCAACGATGGTCATTTCTTCCGATATGTATGACCCACTGCTATTTTAATTTCTTCTTCCTTCTGATGATATCACTGACTTTTGTTTGGTCTCAAACCCATTCATCCTTTTTCTTGTCTCTTCGAGTAATACAGTGGTGTAAAAAAGAAAGTACACCCTCTTTGAATTCTATGGTTTTACATATCAGGACATAATAACAATCATCTGTTCCTTAGCAGGTCTTAAAATGAGGTAAATACAACCTCAGATGAACAACAACACATGACATATTACACTGTCATGATTTATTTAACAAAAATAAAGCCAAAATGGAGAAGCCATGTGTGAAAAACGAAGTATACCTTATGATTCAATAACTTGTAGAACAAACTTTAGCAGCAATAACTTGAAGTAATCGTTTTCTGTATGACTTTATCAGTCTCTCACATCATTGTGGAGGAATTTTGGCCCACTCTTCTTTACAACGTTGCTTCAGCTCATTAAGGTTTGTGGGCGTTTGTTTATGCACAGCTCTCTTAAAGTCCAGCCTCAGCATTTCAATCGGGTTGAGGTCTGGACTTTGACTGGGCCATTACAACACCTTGATTCTTTTCTTTTTCAGCCATTCTGTTGTAGATTTGCTGGTGTGCTTGGGATCATTGTCCTGTTGCATGACCCAATTTCGGCCAAGCTTTAGCTGTCGGACAGATGGCCTCACATTTGACTCTAGAATACTTTGGTATATAGAGGAGTTCATGATCGACTCAATGACTGCAAGGATCCCAGGTCCTGTGGCTGCAAAACAAGCCCAAATCCTCATCCCTCCACCACCGTGCTTGACCGTTGGTATGAGGTGTTTATGCTGATATTCTGTGTTTGGTTTGGGCCAAACGTGGCGCTGTGCATTATGGCCAAACATCTCCACTTTGGTCTCGTCTGACCATAGGGCAGTGTTCCAAAAGTCTTGTGTTTTTTTCAGATGCAACTTTGCAAACCTACGCCATGCTGCCATATTCTTTTTAGAGAGAAGAAGCTTTCTCCTGGCAACCCTTCCAAACAAACCATACTTGTTTAGTCTTTTTCTAATTGTACTGTCATGAACTTTAATAACATTTAACATGCTAACTGAGGCCTGTAGAGTCTGAGATGTAACTCTTGGGTATTTTGCAATTTCTCTACGCATTGCACAGTCTGACCTTGGGGTGAATTTGCTGGGACGTCCACTCCTGGGAAGATTGGCAACTGTCTTGAATGTTTTCCCCTTTTGAATAATCTTTCTCACTGTAGAATGATGGACTTTAAATTGTGTGGAAATGGCCTTATAATCCTTCCCAGATTGATGGGCAGCAAAAATTGCTTCTCTAAGATCATTGCTGATGTCTTTCCTCCTTGGCATTGTGTTAACACACACCTGAATGTTCCAGACCAGCAAACTGCTAAAACTTCGGCTTTTATAGAGGTGATCACACTTGCTGATGCTCAATTAATCAAGGGCATTTGATTAGCAGCACCTGTCTGCTACTTAGCATCTTAATTCCTATGGAAGCAGTAAGGGTGTACTTAGTTTTTCACACATTGCTTCTGCATTTTGGCTTTATTTTTGTTGAATAAATCATGACACGGTGTAATATGTCATGTGTTGTTGTTCATCTGAGGCTGTATTTGCCTAATTTTAAGACCTGTTAAGGAACAGATGATTGTTATTATGTCCTGATGTATAAAAGCATAGAATCCAAAGAGGGTGTACTTTCTTTTTCACACAACTGTATATCCATATATTAATAACATACACGTGCACAGCCTGATGCGGAGAGAAGACTGAGAAGGAGTCCGGATTCAGAACCTGGCATCAGAAGCTAAAGAAACATTCAGCGAACATTGTATGGTCTCTAAGTACGTGTGCTGGGTAGCACTCTACAAGATAAGAATTTCACGAGGGTGAATTGATAGCATGGTGCAAGAGAACAGGGAGGAACCTCAGACCCCCCCCAACAAAAGTCACTAATATATACAATGGTTCCCAGCACACAATCTAATGACGAATCAGAACCAGACAAATTTCAGATTGAAAAAACGAAAAAATATATTGAAATTAGATGCAATACAGCATATGTCCCCAATACAGGCATGGTGAGTGCATCTCATCAAGCAGAACTACAAAATAACCAAAGTGGAAGGAAGAGGAGGAGTGGAGGAAAAACGAGGGGGATTACAAAACAAAAGAAATACAGGAGTGGGAGGAACACACTACGTTAATGTGTTCAAATAAAAAAGGTATCACCTAATACTGAAGTACTCATTTATTGCAACTGGACTAACACAACTATTTCCGTTTAATTTATATACATATATATATCTATATACATATAGATATATATATATATTCTCTCATGTTCCACGATAATAAAAAATATCTAAAAAGAATCATTAGATGTTTGATTATATTTAGCAAATTCACTCAGTCAATACTACCTATTAAGAGATGATACAATTACCCTGACCAATTTTCTTCTGAATAGGACTGTAACTTCTTATCCCGTGCTTATTTAATCTGAACTACACAGGATGATTGATGGAAAAATGCTATTTTTAGAAATGAATCCAGATTTGTGCAGACTCCCCGTCTGTCTGGCAAACATCCCAAGCAAAGTGAAACGATAAACATGACAGCTACAGATGTCGTGGGACGCTGCCGCCAGCAAAAACCCGCAGGTCCGGAGACCGCGTCTGCCACGGTCACGCTGGGGGGGTTCACGCTTCTGATACACTGTACATAGATCACTGATGAAGACTGAGAAAAGTAGGGGCCCCAGAACAGAGCCTTGCAGGATACCACAGGTGATATCCAAGGGGTTGGCGTTAGCGCCCAAGATAGACACATGTTGGGATCTATGTGATAGCTATGAGTGAAACCAGTTTAACGTACGTTCCCCGATTCCAGAGCACTGAAGCTTGTTTAACATGATCAGCAGCATCAAAAGCCTGGTTACTGTGGATTGTTTTGGGCGAAAGCCAGATTGGAGTTGGCAAAGGAAACTTGTCTTGGTATAGCGATTACGCTTAATTGGGAGTGGACACATTTTTCCATGACTTTGGATAGTATTTGGAGAAGAGAGCATGTTTTTGTCCCCACTTTTGAAGACTGGGACACCTCTGGCAGTTTTCCAGGTCTATGGGATATGGCCTGAAGACAAGCGCTTCTCTGGTAATGTTCTTTGATGTCAATGGTACTGTAAGATACTCTGGGACTAGAATCGGGAGCCTGATTTATCAGAGACCTTACTTACTGTATGCTAGGATTCGTCCATCTCTGATACAGGGTTATTGCACTCAATCCGGTGTTTACTGTAATTGGCTTGAATGGCAATTACCCTGGATCGGGCGTCATACTTTGCTTTGGAGTTTGATTGATTGGTAACTAAGCCATAGAACTATGTGAGAGAGTCAACTGGATTCTGCCTCTGGTCACCAACTGGTCAGCCAAAGGATTGAAGAAATAGTTTAAACTCTAGCTGACCTGGCTATTTAACCTGACACTGTGAGGGCTCTTTTGCATGTCATTACCCAGAGTCCCTGGCTGCAGTGGAAGCACTGTATGCTAAGAGATAATGGGGAAGGGCAGGGATGCAGACCTGTTTGAGACGTGAATGTGCACACAAGGGGTATTTTTATTTGCTGTTCACTGTACGGTGGAGGGTTTTTGTCACTTTTATACCGACTATAATTGATATAATGTGTGGTTGAAACCTGTCCCAGCGTCACATTATAATTATCCTCACACTGATGAGATCCAAAAGGTCAAAACCACTGTCTGTGAGTAGAATTACTGGCTCTACACTTCGTTAACCCACGATGTACTGAAAATCTGGGTAATTCAGCAGGTGTAAGCTTATAGGGGTCCATGAATATACAAAATGTTCACTAATAGCATGGTCCCAGGGCTGTTTTGGGGTGGTTTTTTGTAGTGCGCGGCTTAGCTTGTGATTTCCATGGTGGGAGGTCACACGATGCCCTTGCTTTTATAGATAGACATTGTTGTTTTGTCTAATTTGATTGTTGTAATATCTAAAGAGGTTTAAACACGACTCCGCGGTACTAGATAGTGGTGATGTGTACCTCACTGCAGTGCTTGCACATTACAGGCAGGGAATGCCCCATGATACATTATCTCACATGAAGCCTTCCCACCGTGTACTGGAATTGTCTTTTGATAAATATCTTCCATTGACTGTGTGGCAAACTCATATTGCAGGTGTCTGATAAAGTGCATCGTCTCTTAGTATACACCGGGAGATTGTGCTCTCTAAAAACCCGTTTCATGTTAAAGATGTCATTGTTTATTGCATTCATCGAGTGCTGGGACCTCACATTTTTACCTTTCCCTATTTTAGACCCAAGGGGGGTCCTTTATTCTGTGCACCAGTAATTGTTGCATATCACTTTGGATAAAGGGAAGTGCTGCCTGATCTAGGTGCAATATTTTGTGTTCCTTAAATAAATGCAACCATGCAAAAAGCAAAGATGTGGCTGCTTTTGTTTTTCTTTTGAAGTTACGCCGTTTGTTTCTCTCTGAAGGGGGTATGTCTGTTACTCACATGTTTTCTTTACGCGTATCCTACCCAGGTCTTACCATAAAAGTAAGGGAGGAGCGTGAGCACATGCAGAGCACGCCGGGATATCTGACACACACGGAGCAGCCGGAGCAAATGAAACCTCTCCCAAGTCTCCGCTCGCCGTGTTTATATACTGACTTTAACATGGACTGGAAAGCATCCATCACACATGCACAACCCCTTAAGCAGGTCACTGCCATTAGTACACTTTGACCCCTCGGAGGGTCTGACCCTATATGGCTGGATCCACGAATCTCCGTTAAATCCAGGCGCATAAAGTTAGGAGACGTTACCGGTAATTATATGCAAAAACAGCGGCCGTTGTGCTGCACCTCATTACCATAGGCTTAATGTTACAATATCGTAGCATAAAATTGCATTATCTTGTAATAACGTGACATTACTCTGATGAGGGGGGAGAGAGAGGGGGAAAAAAAAGAGAGAGAGAGAAAACACGAGAACAATAACAATTGGTAAGCAAGACATTGAGTTTCGCCCTGGGTAGGGGTTAGGGTTAGGGGTTGAGCTTCGGCTGGAGGTAGGGGTTAGGGTTAGAGGTTGCGTTTCGCCCCTGAAGTAGGGGTTAGGGTTAGAGGTTGAGTTTCGCCCCTGAGGTAGGGGTTAGGGTTAGAGGTTGCGTTTCGCCCCTGAGGTAGGGGTTATGGTTAGAGGTTGAGTTTCGCCCCTGAGGTTAGGGTTAGGGGTTGAGTTTCGCCCCTGAGGTAGGGGTTAGGGTTAGAGGTTGAGTTTCACCCCTGAGGTAGGGGTTAGGGGTTGAGTTTCGCCCCTGAGGTAGGGGTTAGGGTTAGAGGTTGTGTTTCGCCCCTGAGGTAGGGGTTAGGGTTAGAGGTTGAGTTTCGCCCCTGAGGTAGGGGTTATGGTTAGAGGTTGCGTTTCGCCCCTGAGGTAGGGGTTAGGGTTAGAGGTTGCGTTTCGCCCCTGAGGTAGGGGTTAGGGTTAGAGGTTGCGTTTCGCCCCTGAGGTAGGGGTTAGGGTTAGAGGTTGAGTTTCGCCCCTGAGGTAGGGGTTAGGGTTAGAGGTTGCGTTTCGCCCCTGAGGTAGGGGTTAGGGGTTGCGTTTCGCCCCTAAGGTAGGGGTTAGGGGTTGCGTTTTGCCCCTGAGGTAGGGGTTAGGGTTTGAGGTTGCGTTTCGCCCATGAGGTAGGGGTTAGGGTTAGGGGTTGCGTTTCGCCCCTGAGGTAGAGGTTAGGGTTAGGAGTTGCGTTTCGCCCCTGAGGTAGGAGTTAGGGTTAGAGGTTGAGTTTCGCCCAAGGTAGGGGTTAGGGTTAGAGGTTGAGTTTCGCCCCTGAGGTAGGGGTTAGGGTTAGAGGTTGAGTTTCGCCTCTGAGGTAGGGGTTAGGGTTAGAGGTTGCGTTTCGCCCCTGAGGTAGGGGTTAGGGGTTGCGTTTCGCCCCTGAGGTAGGGGTTAGGGGTTGCGTTTCGCCCCTGAGGTAGGGGTTAGGGTTTGAGGTTGCGTTTCGCCCATGAGGTAGGGGTTAGGGTTAGGGGTTGCGTTTCGCCCCTGAGGTAGGGGTTAGGGTTAGAGGTTGAGTTTCGCCTCTGAGGTAGGGGTTAGGGGTTGCGTTTCGCCCCTGAGGTTGGGGTTAGGGTTAGAGGTTGAGTTTCGCCCCTGAGGTAGGGTTAGGGGTTGCGTTTCGCCCCTGAGGTAGGGGTTAGGGTTAGAGGTTGAGTTTCGCCCCTGAGGTAGGGGTTAGGGTTAGAGGTTGAGTTTCACCCCTGAGGTAGGGGTTAGGGTTAGGAGTTGCGTTTCGCCCCTGAGGTAGGGTTAGGGTTAGGGGTTGCGTTTCGCCCCTGAGGTAGGGGTTAGGGTTTGGGTTGCGTTTCGCCTTTGAGGTAGGGGTTAGGGTTAGGGGTTGAGTTTCGCCTCTGAGGTAGAGGTTAGGGGTTGCGTTTCGCCCCTGAGGTAGGGGTTAGGGTTAGGGGTTGCGTTTCGCCCCTGAGGTAGGGGTTAGGGTTAGAGGTTGAGCTTCGGCTGGAGGTAGGGTTAGGGTTTGAGGTTGTTTTTGCCCTGGGTAGAGGTTCGTGTTAGGGGCTAAGTTTCGCCCCTGAGTTAGGGGTTAGGGTTAGAGGTTGAGTTTAGAATTACCTGCGACGGGCGACGAACTGTCCAGTGGTGAAATGGCTGCAGCTAAACAGGTGCAGCTAATTGTCATATATGTACCTAACTGTTACCCTCATCCAGACCCTGTAAAAGCCCTACCTCCGTTCTGGATGTGAGTAACTCCAGGTGTAGGTATGGCCTGACTATTGTTGTTTTAAGTCCCTGGACTTTAGTGGACTTGCTCTTAGAGTAACACCTTATTTGTATATCATTATCACTAACGATATGCTCTTTACAGGAGAAAAATGACTTAACATTACGTTGTTATCTTTTTGATGCTACACCATTAGTCTTAACGTGACTTTAAGTGACTTAACAGCGCTATGTGGATCTGGGGGCGTCAATGACAAATGATCAGAACATCAGGTCGTTCAATTAACACCGAAAATGCAAATCACAGCTCTGAGTGACCTTGTTACCCGTACAGCATTATAATAAACTGATCTTCCCTCCATTCAACTTGGGAGGCCTGCTACATACTTGGACACACGTGATCATGGGTGTTGCAGAAAAACAAATCGGCATGAATTAGATGTTACCAGAACAACGCGTATTGGCAGAAGCTCGGAAGCAGCATGTGGACCTGCTTTCAGCTGCGTAGGACTGCGTCAGTGTGTGGGCCGGCGGAACGCTGTTATAACTGCAAGGAGACCGACAGCTGGGGGTTTAACAGAACACATTTGCATATTGTAACTAAAAATAATTGTCGCTGGTGTTGTTGAATAGTGTAAAATGTCAGCAACTTGGGAGGACTTCAAGCATTGCAAATAAATGTATACACATATGGTGTTGTATATCCGTTATACCAATCGCACTGTTTAGTAACTTTGGGCCTAAATTGTTTACCCCCTTGGCATACCTTAAATCCTATTAACGTTTCAGTGAATGTCCGTGTTTATTATTTATTTTTCTCGAGCTGTTTTCGTTTTTAGGCCCAAAGCCTGCAGTATAGTGTTCCCATGGCAACTCCTGCTGTTTATTCTAACTTGCTTCACCTCATTGGGCGAACCGCTCACGTGACCGGCCCTGCGCTCCTGTGAGCGCCGAAACTAAAAAAAAAATTAGGTGCTACGCCTCTGCACGCCTGTGGAAGCGTGCGCGAGCCCCTGCTAAAGCCGCTCTCATTGCGGCTGCAGGGGTTCACTGACAAGCGTCAGCGCGCCTCAGCACGGCGCTGACCATGGACTCAGCCTAAGTGTGTCCTGATACGTAGCCTCGGTAGATATTGACAGGAGATATTAACCACGTTGCCCAATCTGTTGTCCACTGTGAAACCCCGGGTCCATTTTACATCCTCCAGTTCTAGAGCATAACCTCTCGCTCTAGAACTTCTCTCTCTGCATTATACCTTTCTCTTCAACATTTTACAAACCCTTTATATATGTGACAGTTTCTATCATATCCCCTCCTCCCGTCTCTCCTCCAAGCTGCACATATTAACCCTTTTATATATGTGACAGTTTCTATCATATCCCCTCCTCCCGTCTCTCCTCCAAGCTGCACATATTAACCCTTTTATATATGTGACAGTTTCTCTCATATCCCTCCCTCCTCTCTGCTGGACCTGTTAAGGTTCTTCATTCATTCTGATAAGTTTGACGTTGTGTGCGTGTTTTTTTTTTTCCCTCCTGCAGGTCGACCACGAAGTTCGACAATGGTGGATACGTTCTTGAGTTTTTGGCACAGCTTGTCAACGTCCCACTAGAAATGTATTTTCCAATCAGTCAGTCTCGAGCTGACTGATTAAAAACATGGGATGTGCTTCAGCAAAGCATGTATCTACCGTACAAAATGAGGAGGATAGCCAGAACGGGAAGAGTTACCAGAATGGGGATGTATTTAGTGGTGAGTGTTAATTTTTTCTTCTTCTTTACTCCCTTTTTGCTTCGGCCTATTTTACATCCAACCAGAATGAATGTTTCCGCTGCCTGGGGATCCCACGGAATCCTGACCACGGAATCCTGATCGCTGCCTCCTCCGGCTGCTGGAAATCTTTTCATGGGTGGTCCCATTAGGAAGAGCCCACCAGGAGCTGCAGCGTTTTCCTTTTATTCCCATGTTCCCAGGGACAGTAAGCCAGCTATATCCATAGGTTCACTTATTTAGCGGATATGGCAGAAGAATACAACCCCTATAGCCCCTCTATAACACACTTCCCTTCGAGCGACGCGTCATCATGGTAACCCGGCGTCAAATGACGCAGCGGGGTCCCATGACCCCTACGCGTCATATGATACCGGGGCCGAGCAGTGGTGGGGGTGTGGTAGCGAGGCACCGAGGAGAGCAGGCTGGGGTGCGCACGGGGAAAACTTTGCGCACCCCTGATTTAGGTTTTTGGCTCCAATTTTTTTCACACAGGGTGTGATGTAGGGCAGGGGGGGTGCGCAAACTGGGGGGCACGCCCCCCAGGGTGGGCGCAAGATTGTTCAGGGGGGGCACGGCGGTTGCAGGGATCCCGAGCTCTTCCCCCAAGGCATTTAAATTAATGCCGAGGGATCACGTGTGGCCTCTGCAACTTCACCTACCTTGTCTTCGGCGACACATCGCCATGGCAATGTGGCCGCAAATGACGCCGCAGGGTCATGTGACGTCACATTGGCACGGCAACGTGAAGTCACGTGACCCTGTGGTGTCATTTGACACCGGTGAGAAGGTAAGGGAGGGAGGGCGCGAGCAGGCGGGGGGGGGGGGGGCGCAGCAGGAAAAGATTGTGCAGCCCTGGTGTAGGGTATATCTGGGTTTGCTTGTCACTTATTTGTTCTTGAGAAAAGTCCCAGTGGGGACCAAAACGTTGAGTCAATAAATGTCACTTTTTTGCATATAGGAGTAGTGCCTGTCCCTATATATATATATATATATATATAGGAGGAGTGCATATATATTCTCCTGCTTCCTCTTCCATACAACAAACCATTAGAGAGGATGTCTAAGGAATAAGATTTGAAGCCAAGAGGAAAATATTGTGTATCAGATATAAGCGATATACTGTATACTACTGTATACATTGTGGAGACACATAACACTATACATACATACCCCGCATTAACGTACGCAATGGGACCGGAGCATGTATGTAAAGCGAAAATGTACTTAAAGTGAAGCACTACTTTTTCCCCACTTGTCGATGCATGTACTGTACTGCAATCATCATATACGTGCAGAACTGATGTTAATAAGGCATGTGTAACAGGCTCTATAGTTTCCCCGCTTGAGCACAGCTTTGGTACAGGTAGGGAGCCGGTATTGGTGTTCAGTACATGCTGACAGGCGCATGCGTGAGCTGCCGTTTGCCTATTGAGCGATATGTCCATACTCGCGAGTGTACTTAAAGTGAGTGTCCTTAAACCGGGGTATGCCTGTATTTCTTTCTGTGCTGCATGGATTTCTGTTTGCACCATGGAGAGCCATGTCTGATAATGAGGACGGAATACTAATACTTTGACTCACTCATAGCTCGTTCGTTCAGACATGACTCTCTGGACTTCTGTTCTCATTAATGTTCCTTTGCTTTACCCTGCAGACGAATACAGGATCAAACCTGTTGAAGAGGTTAAATACATGAAAAATGGGGACGAGAAGGAACAGAAAATAGTATCGAGGAACCAGGAAAACTTGGTAAGATCCACATGGAACAGTAGGTTATGCAGAAGATGGTGATGTGTATTAGAAAAGTCTATCTTTAGGTGGAACCATGTTGCAATTCTACTGTCTTCTCCTTGGTGTGACCTTGGGCAAAACCATACATTCTGGCACTCAGGCACCAATTGCATAGATTGCAAGCTCTCTGGGGCAGGATAACAATTCTGCAAAATTCTGTTTATTATTGTAAGATTGGGTCCGTACCCTTTGCCGATTAAGTCACAATATATAGCTTTTTAAGGAAGTTTTTTTGCAGAAAAAGCATGTTTTCCATACTTTCCCTGGCTTTTTGCATATAAATAATGTTTATATTAAAATGTGCAAAGATTTTGAAGATTTTTATTTTTGCTAATTTTGTTTGTAATGGTTTTTAGTTCCTAAACGCACATTATATAGGGTTGAAGGAGCATCTCAGTGAGTAAAGACACTGACTGGTACCCAGTTTAAATTAGAAGAACAAGGTTCAATTCCAAGTGTCGGCTCCTTGTGACCTTGGGCAAGTCACCTTATCTCCCTGTGCCTCAGGCACCAAAACATAGATTGTAAGCTCTACAGGGCAGGGACTGTGTCTGCAAAATGTCTCTGTAAAGCGCTGCATAAAACTAGCAGCACTATAAAAGAACATGTTATTATTATTATATGCAACTTTTGTACTTATCTGTAACGTTGAAATAGTTGTATTTTTCCTCAAAATTAAATATCAAAGGAACATTTCTATTCTAAGATCCAGGCCCCCAGGTTCTTGAGAAATGCACCTTTTTAACGTGCTGGTCAATTGTAAAATAAAATCAAGATGGCGACAGATGACATCCAATAAAAACACACCTCTGTCACGAAGCATATGGGTAGCTCTGCTGGCTGATACTATATATCTCAGATATACTGACCATGGCCCCCTGCAAACACACTTACCAAACACCCTTCTACTGTTTAAGTTCTCCCCACTTACCACTTAGAGTGTAAGCTCTTCGGGGCAGGGACTCAGTTTCCTATAGTTATATGCCTGAAGCGCTTATTCCCATTGTGTTATATTATTATGTCTCGTGTATTGCAAAGCGCTATATAAATAAAGCTATACATCCAATAAGAAGCCGTGATATCATGTCCCCACGATGACGTAGCTTCCTATTGGCGTTCAGGAATGAGGCTGACTTGGCCATTTTCATTTAACAAAAGGCACTTTAAATGGTAATTATCTTAGGAAACGGGGTCCTCAGAGCTGATAATAGTACAGAGTAGTTCAATGGGTACCACAATAACCATACTGAAAAATGAGACAGGGAAATTACTACTTTAACCTTTTCACTGCCATGCCTCCAGCATTTGCGGTCATGGGATTGCTCCAGGAGCGATGACGTGGCCGTGATCGCTACCCGACCGGCATACACGTAACTAGAGGGATTGCCCCTTCCGATTTGGATTGGGGGCCCAATCATTCCCTAGCAAAAGAGCATTTGCCCATGATGCACCTGGTATGTCAATATGGGCCAGGCCGTACCAGTCCCATACGTTCTGTAAGTGTTAATGGGTCAGGCAATGTTATATATTGGTACAGGTGCTGTACCTTTTGTTGTCAGGTAATCGTTCTTCTGGTTTTGAGCGCGTTACAGGGAGATTTTCCATCGGGATTTTGATTGAAGCTTGTTCTGCTTTGTAATCCATCTAATACCTGGGGGGAAAGAATCCGAACTCCTGTCCTAACAAGCAAAAAAAACCTTGCCCATATTTATTATATTTGCCCCTAATTGTTGCATTGGGGGGACCACCTCATTTGCATAAAATACATCCCCTTTGGGTCATTTACATGTCATTAAAAAGCTGCTGGTACAGGGCACAAAATGTGGCGTAAAACATACCAGGAAAATCTTTAGAAAATGGCGCCCGGGAAAATACCAGAATAATGTCCAGCAATTTATTGGGGTTTTAGAACCCTGCGCCACTTCTTCAGGTTTGTACGGAACCCCATAAGGTTTCTCCATCGTATTGCGTGTTTCAGAGTAGTATGAACCCTTTGAGTGCCCATGGGCATAGCTACTACGTCATGGGGTTTGGCGCTCAGGAGGTCCCATCATGTAATAGCTACGTCCAAATCTCCTGCTTGTTCTAATAAAGCAGAACGCGTCAGGAGCGCAGGACGCCATCTGAACTGATGGGGAAACGGATAGGGATGATGATTCCCCTTCTGGGCCCTGGCACTCAAAGAGTTACTCATGAAACCAAATACTGTATTGGACAAGTCGATGCCACCAAATATGAAGATACATGTGTGCTCCTTACTAGAGATATGCAATCTTGCCCATTGTCGCTTACCTCGCAAAAAAACAAATCTATACGTCACATGGAGAGATACCTGGGAGCACACCTGAGATACCTGAAAAAAAAGTCTAATTTGAATATGCAAAGTATATTGAAATAATTTCCATTAGTATTTTTCCTGGGGTGTTCACAGGTATCTCACCACAAGATGGCCCTTGTGAACGCGATCGGAATGGAAGTGGAGTATCTTCCACTTCCGTTCACGTTCTGGGGGATCTTCCGTCTACCACGTGGTAGATACACCAAGCGATCATGTACTTGAGATCCGGAAGTCTGCTGGCATTCGGGTGCCGCTGGTCATTGAGCACTCAAAGGACTACAGATGTATAGATTAGTCTTTTGGGAGATATATACTGTAAGTCAGTGGGTTGTCCCTCTATCCCTCTCCTGACAAACCCATTTTTCAAAGTGTGGAGAGTTTACTCGGCGAACTTCTTGAGAACCTAAACAGTTAGAATATTGCAGACGTTGCATAACTCCTTGTAGGAAATAGGGCCCCATTTATAGCGTAATGGGGCGGTGGGTAAATCTTTGCTTACATGGTAAAAGCAAGGATTAGTTATAGACTTGAGTGCACTTAAACCAGCAGTCCACCTTATGGGGACCAGGAGGTCCTCTGCAGCTGAACCGAGGCACTGGGTTACCAAGATAGTTCATTTTTTACTTTAACCAGTACTCCTCTGTGTACTGTGAGTAAAAGCTGCAACTATGGTATCGTGCTTTAATGACGGCCTGCATACACCAACTTTCTGGCATGAGATCCACTGTTCTTCTTACCTTACCTTATCAGATGTGCCTGTTTTTATTGTACACATTGTAAGTACATATATTGTAGTTTTTTTCTACTTTTATAAACGTTTTATTGGTCTGCACTATTGGTTCTCTCCGTTGTTCTTTCTCCTTTCCTGAGTTCCATCCTGATTGCAAGCCTTCTCTCGAGCTCCTGTTACCTTGCTTCCTGACATCGCTGGTTATACACTTACTTCTTGGTGTTCCTGACTCATTGCTCCCTTCATATCCTGGATGTGCATACTTGTTAGGGAATCCTTACAATTCCCTTTTGAAGGTTGGGAATTTTGTTACTTCACCTTACACTGATTTATTAATTTATGACACTTATTTTACACTTAGATATTATATGCACTGTGTTTTAAGCGCCGTTCTGAATCACTTGGGTTACGCATACCTGCTGGTAACAGGGGGCCCTGGGTCTCCCGCATGGTGTTATAGGGGAATGACAGTACAGGCTTCTGGGGTCTTGCCCGAATCGTACTCACAGTGAAGCGCCTCCATCTCTTGCAGCCCCCAGATGTATGGGGAGAAGTCTCTGCAGGAGAATCTCTTTACCTTCTTCCCAATAGACTTCACTCGCAGGACAGAAGTATAGTAAAACACAGGTCTCTTTATTCTTTCTGTATTCAGCACAGCAGTCAGATCTCAGCTTGTAGGGCTTCCACCCTCAGGATGTCCCTGGACCTCACTCCCAGCCATAGGGCACCAGGAGCAGTCCCAGCTCATCCCTTACTCTCTGGTAGAGTAAGGGGAACAGTCTTCCACTGCTCCCCTAAGGGAGGGCACACAGTGTACAGAGCAGTGCACGCTGCACTCAGGTAGACCAGCCTCTCTCACGGTAGAGGCAACACTGCCTAAATACAGGAAGTGCAGTGCCTTAAATACAGATCCAGTAGGAACCACCCCTGTGCCTCTGATTGGACACAAGGCCTGATTACACTACCTTCTCTGACTAAATGCACTGCTATATGTGGGGAAAACCCATGATTACTCCTGGCAACCTACCCTTCCTAGGAATTATTGCCAGGAGGAGGGCAGAGCTATAGCCCAAAACCATTCAGGGCTACACATGTATGTATGTATGTATGTATGTATGTATGTATGTATGTATGTATGTATGTATGTAAAAAAAAACACAAGCAGATTGTTAATTTGAAATCCAGGATTTTAAGAAGAACGATGCCAATAAGATAATTAATGGGGGACAGAATATTCATCCTAGTCAGATTAGTCTTCCCTTTAACCCTTTGAGTGCCGGAAGAACGGCGGCACCTGAATGCTACTGGTCTTCTGGATCTCAAACCACAAGATCGCTTGGACGGATGTGGAAGATACAAGCGTTCGCAACCGCCATCGTTCCCCAGAAGATGAGAATGTACAGCATGAGGTGCCTTGGTTTGCTGAGCCTAATGACGTTCAGGGGATATCATGGGACACTCGAGGGTTACCAAAGTGGGGGAGATTCGCCAACTTCCAATCCAAAGTTTTCTTCGAGCCCCCAGATCATTGTGTTCCTGGTATGTCGCCCAACTAAAATACCTGAACTCTTAACAGTTATATAAATAACAGCGAAGGAAATATACAGCTGTTATAATTACTCTTGGGAAAACAGCTGTGCAGTATGCAGTATGAGGTACTACTAGTATGAAGTATGACCGTACTGCCTGTCACAGCAAGAAGCCATTGTTGCCTTTTGTAGGGAGGCAGTACTCCTGGGACTCAGTCAGGCTGAGTGGCATTTCTATGCTAATAAGAAATATAATGAGGTGTGATTCCTGGCCCTACTTCCAAAGGCTTCACACGGACGGGGTGAGTATGCGAGTATTACAGCACTTCCGCACCCCTTCGCTGGCTCACCTCCGCCAGCTGCGTCTTGTGTCTGGAACAGACATGACATCAGATTCTGCAGAAGGATTAACCCTTTATTTGCCATAACCAAACACTACAGTTTGCCTATACAGATTGCAGGGTGTATTGCTCAGCACGTGATTCCCAAACCCCGCCACGGCTACTATATTCTTACACTTAGGGCCTCATGCAGAGAGCAGCGCTATAGCAAATATCGCCATTTTTTGTTGAAATTCGCGCAGAAAACAGCAGAGAATGGCAAGGTAGGAAAAACGCGCCATTTTTTTTTTCTATTTATAAATCTCGCCGCGCGGCTGCCGAGAACCTACATCTCGGCAGCTGAAAAAATATCCGAATTCAGAAAGGCGCGATCGCCATCTAGTGGCCCCCAATTTGCTCCGCCAAAAAAAGTTGGCAGGAAGCTGGAGCTCACCGGCGAGAGGGAAAAGAAGAAAAAAAAACGCGTTTTTTTTCAAACATGTTTCCCCAGCGCGCATCTCGCCGGTTGAAACTCTCCATATTCACACATGATTTTAAATGCAGTTTTCGGGCCTTTCTGCATATAGAGATAAAATCACGCCATTACAGGTACATTTTATTAACATCTCCAATTTATTTTAGCGCTGCTCTCTGCATAGGGCCCATAGTGTCAGAAATTCCAATATTCTGCCAATTATTTGCGAAGCTTTTATACAATTTGCTACTTGCTGCTGTTTTGCTTTAAGCGTACACAATCACAGCAACTATTTGTATATATAGGGCTAAGTTATCATGGACTTACTGTAATTGGGAATTCGAAAAGCAGAATGGAAACATCACTTTTTTATTATGGAATAATGGGTAAAGTTATGGGGTTTCCTTCGCGGCGAGATGGCCGGCGGTGAATTGCTCTCGGCGGCTGTTTTAGTGGCAGCAAGTCATCGGCTAGTATCATAGCTACTTCTAACACACTAGGGAGGCATTATTGCTGCACAAACTCAGTGTCAAGCAAACACTTTATAATAAAATCCCATTCTTTTCAAACCTCCTCCTGCTGTTACCAAATAGTCTCCAGAGCCATAAATGACATCACAGGAGGTGATAGCAGAGAGACGCAGAACACTGAACATGGCGGCACACAGAGAGACGCAGAACATTGAACATGGCGGCACACATAGAGAGACGCAGAACACTGAACATGGCGGCACACAGAGACAGAACACTGAACATGGCAGCACAGAGAGACGCAGAACACTGAACATGGCGGCACACAGAGAGACACAGAACACTGAACATGGCAGCACACAGAGACACAGAACACTGAACATGGCGGCACACAGAGAGACGCAGAACACTGAACATGGCGGCACACAGAGACACTGAACACTGAACATGGCGGCACACAGAGACGCAGAACACTGAACATGGCGGCACACAGAGAGACGCCGAACACTGAACATGGCGGCACACACAGAGACACAGAACACTGAACATGGCAGCACACAGAGACACAGAACACTGAACATGGCGGCACACAGAGAGACGCAGAACACTGAACATGGTGGCACACAGAGAGACGCGGAACACTGAACATGGCGGCACACACAGAACATGGCAGCACACAGAGAGACGCAGAACACTGAACATGGCGGCAGCACAGAGAGACGCAGAACACTGAACATGGCAGCACACAGAGACGCAGAACACTGAACATGGCGGCAGCACAGAGAGACACAGAACAGTGAACATGGCAGCACACAGAACACTGAACATGGCGGCACACACAGAGACACAGAACACTGAACATGGCGGGACACAGAGAGACGCAGAACACTGAACATGGCGGCACACAGACACAGAACACTGAACATGGCGGCACACACAGAGAGACGCAGAACACTGAACATGGCAGCACACAGAACACTGAACATGGTGGCACACAGAGAGACGCAGAACACTGAACAAGGTGGCACACAGAGAGACGCAGAACAATGAACATGGTGGCACACAGAGAGACGCAGAACATTGAACATGGCGGCACACAGGGAGACGCAGAACACTGAACATGGCGGCACACAGAGAGACGCAGAACACTAAACATGGCGGCACACAGAGACGCAGAACACTGAACATGGCGGCACACAGAGAGACGCAGAACACTGAACATGGCAGCACACAGAGAGACACAGAACACAGAACATGGCGGCACACAGAGACGCAGAACACTGAACATGGCAGCACACAGAGAGACACAGAACACAGAACATGGCGGCACACAGAGAGACGCAGAACACTAAACATGGCGGCAAACAGAGAGACGCAGAACACTGAACATGGTAGCACACAGAGACACAGAACACTGAACATGGCGGCAGCACAGAGAGACACAGAACAGTGAACATGGCAGCACACAGAACACTGAACATGGCGGCACACACAGAGACACAGAACACTGAACATGGCGGCACACAGAGACGCAGAACACTGAACATGGTGGCACACAGAGACACAGAACACTGAACATGGCGGCACACAGAGAGACGCAGAACACTGAACATGGCGGCACACAGAGAGACGCAGAACACTGAACATGGCGGCACACAGAGACGCAGAACACTGAACATGGTGGCACACAGAGACACAGAACACTGAACATGGCGGCACATAGAGATACACAGAACACTGAACATGGCGGCAGCACAGAGAGACGCAGAACACTGAACATGGCGGCACACAGAGAGACACAGAACACTGAACATGGCAGCACACAGAGACACAGAACACTGAACATGGCGGCACACAGAGAGACGCAGAACACTGAACATGGCGGCACACAGAGACACTGAACACTGAACATGGCGGCACACAGAGACGCAGAACACTGAACATGGCGGCACACAGAGAGACGCCGAACACTGAACATGGCGGCACACACAGAGACACAGAACACTGAACATGGCAGCACACAGAGACGCAGAACACTGAACATGGCGGCACACAGAGACACAGAACACTGAACATGGCGGCACACAGAGAGACGCAGAACACTGAACATGGTGGCACACAGAGAGACGCGGAACACTGAACATGGCGGCACACACAGAACATGGCAGCACACAGAGAGACGCAGAACACTGAACATGGCGGCAGCACAGAGAGACGCAGAACACTGAACATGGCGGCAGCACAGAGAGACACAGAACAGTGAACATGGCAGCACACAGAACACTGAACATGGCGGCACACACAGAGACACAGAACACTGAACATGGCGGGACACAGAGAGACGCAGAACACTGAACATGGCGGCACACAGACACAGAACACTGAACATGGCGGCACACACAGAGAGACGCAGAACACTGAACATGGCAGCACACAGAACACTGAACATGGTGGCACACAGAGAGACGCAGAACACTGAACAAGGTGGCACACAGAGAGACGCAGAACAATGAACATGGTGGCACACAGAGAGACGCAGAACATTGAACATGGCGGCACACAGGGAGACGCAGAACACTGAACATGGCGGCACACAGAGAGACGCAGAACACTAAACATGGCGGCACACAGAGACGCAGAACACTGAACATGGTGGCACACAGAGAGACACAGAACACAGAACATGGCGGCACACAGAGAGACGCAGAACACTAAACATGGCGGCACACAGAGAGACGCAGAACACTGAACATGGTAGCACACAGAGACACAGAACACTGAACATGGCGGCAGCACAGAGAGACACAGAACAGTGAACATGGCAGCACACAGAACACTGAACATGGCGGCACACACAGAGACACAGAACACTGAACATGGCGGCACACAGAGACGCAGAACACTGAACATGGTGGCACACAGAGACACAGAACACTGAACATGGCGGCACACAGAGAGACGCAGAACACTGAACATGGCGGGACACAGAGAGACGCAGAACACTGAACATGGCGGCACACAGACACAGAACACTGACCATGGCGGCACACACAGAGAGACACAGAACACTGAACATGGCAGCACACAGAACACTGAACATGGTGGCACACAGAGAGACGCAGAACACTGAACATGGTGGCACACAGAGAGACGCAGAACACTGAACATGGCGGCACCCAGAGAGACGCAGAACACTGAACATGGCGGCACACAGGGAGACGCAGAACACTGAACATGGCGGCACACAGAGAGACGCAGAACACTAAACATGGCGGCACACAGAGACGCAGAACACTGAACATGGTGGCACACAGAGAGACACAGAACACAGAACATGGCGGCACACAGAGAGACGCAGAACACTAAACATGGCGGCAAACAGAGACGCAGAACACTGAACATGGTAGCACACAGACACAGAACACTGAACATTGCGGCACACAGAGAGACACAGAACACTGAACATAGCGGCACACAGAGACGCAGAACACTGAACATGGTGGCACACAGAGAGACACAGAACACAGAACATGGCGGCACACAGAGAGACGCAGAACACTAAACATGGCGGCACACAGAGAGACGCAGAACACTGAACATGGTAGCACACAGAGACACAGAACACTGAACATGGCGGCAGCACAGAGAGACACAGAACAGTGAACATGGCAGCACACAGAACACTGAACATGGCGGCACACACAGAGACACAGAACACTGAACATGGCGGCACACAGAGACGCAGAACACTGAACATGGTGGCACACAGAGACACAGAACACTGAACATGGCGGCACACAGAGAGACGCAGAACACTGAACATGGCGGGACACAGAGAGACGCAGAACACTGAACATGGCGGCACACAGACACAGGACACTGAACATGGCGGCACACACAGAGAGACACAGAACACTGAACATGGCAGCACACAGAACACTGAACATGGTGGCACACAGAGAGACGCAGAACACTGAACATGGTGGCACACAGAGAGACGCAGAACACTGAACATGGCGGCACACAGAGAGACGCAGAACACTGAACATGGCGGCACACAGGGAGACGCAGAACACTGAACATGGCGGCACACAGAGAGACGCAGAACACTGAACATGGCGGCACACAGGGAGACGCAGAACACTGAACATGGCGGCACACAGACACAGAACACTGAACATGGCGGCACACACAGAGAGACACAGAACACTGAACATGGCAGCACACAGAACACTGAACATGGTGGCACACAGAGAGACGCAGAACACTGAACATGGTGGCACACAGAGAGACGCAGAACACTGAACATGGCGGCACACAGAGAGACGCAGAACACTGAACATGGCGGCACACAGGGAGACGCAGAACACTGAACATGGCGGCACACAGAGAGACGCAGAACACTAAACATGGCGGCACACAGAGACGCAGAACACTGAACATGGTGGCACACAGAGAGACACAGAACACAGAACATGGCGGCACACGGAGAGACGCAGAACACTAAACATGGCGGCACACAGAGACGCAGAACACTGAACATGGTAGCACACAGACACAGAACACTGAACATTGCGGCACACAGAGAGACACAGAACACTGAACATAGCGGCACACAGAGACGCAGAACACTGAACATGGCGGCACACAGAGAGACGCAGAACACTGAACATGGCGGCACACAGAGAGAAACAAGGAAGTCCATTACTTGGGATGATATAGCTGGATTCTCTTCTCTACATGTAGTTCCGTCTTGAAAACATTTACATGAAAGTGTGTTAATAGGGGTGTAGACTGCCCCAATGCAGACCCCTCTGGTGACTTGGGAGTTAAGTATGCCGGGTGTCAATGTAATGAGCTGCCCATATTGTGACAGGAGGAAGAAACATCAAACACTGGAGGAGGTTAAACTGAGGTCACAAAGAGAAGAAAATCCTACAAGACCAGAGAGGCCCACACAATATGAAGGGAATGGTGGGAACTGTGGTGGATATCTCCTGCAGAGCAGGACTCGTAGAGAACAAATAACAGGAGAAAGCTAGAACCCCAGAAACAGTATTAATATTTAAATAATAATGGGATTTCACTGCCCCCAGCCACGTTATTATAAAGGAAAGAAATATCTCCAAACTGTGCAAGTTTGTGAGACTTTGAACAATACACACCCATCTTTAAAGGTGCAGATGCCCCATAAATGCAATAGAACGCCACACTAACCACATACCACGGCATCTGTGTTCAAACCGGGGTGTATGTGGATCAGCCACAAAGCATTTTTGTAGCTACAATTTAGGTGGGCTGGAGGAGACACTGTCTCTGCAGCCACTGCACCTGGTCAGATTCCAGTGTCCCCCTGTGGCCTTGGGCGTCCAACTATCTCCCTCTGCCCCAGGCACCCAATGTTACCCTGAGATTGAGGGGGGAGGGGTGGTGGTGATAAATGAGAAAAACCATCATGATTACTAGGCTGTTCTTGGTGGTAATGTCATTTCCATACAGTAACATATAATACTATATCAGTGGTCTGCTCTCTGATAATCCCCCTTATTACCTCTGATACAGATGCATAATGTTATTTATCACATCTGTCATCTTATAGCGTATGGGAATCAAAGACAACAAAAGAAACAACTATACAATACTATACTGCACTATATTATACAGGCATACCCCGCTTTAAGTACACTCACTTTAAGTACACTCGCGAGTAAGTACATATCGCCCAATAGGCAAACGGCAGCTCACGCATGCGCCTGTCATCACGTCCTGAACAGCAATACTGGCTCCCTACCTGTACCAAAGCTGTGCGCAAGCAGGGAGACTATAGAGCCTGTTACAGATGCGTTATTTACATCAGTTATGCACGTATATAACGATTGCAGTACAGTACATGCATCGATAAGTGGGAAAAGGTAGTGCTTCACTTTAAGTACATTTTCGCTTTACATACATGCTCCGGTCCCATTGCGTACGTTAATGCGGGGTATGCCTGTACTATACTGTAATGTACTGTACTGTATATACTGTACTGTATATACTGTACTATACTGCCATCTGCTGCAGAAAAGTGAAAGTATGAAATGTAACGTGTACTTTCTCTACATTCTGTAGATCTCTGTTTTTCGGAAGTTGAGGCGCGTGATAGAATTGGGCAGTGCGTTCGTTCGTGTGACTTTAGATTTTAATATTAAAAGGTTATGGAATGGAAATTACATATTTTTGGTAGGGATTTTTTTTTTTAGCGTGACAATGAAGTGAAAAGGCAAAAAGCCAGGAATCTGTCCTGTCGTGTATGTCGTAAAATCGGAGCCCCTCGCAGCTGTACGCCTGGAGATACTCCGAAATACTCCTATGTGAGATCTCGCCGATAAACGGCAAGAACAATGCACACAGTGCACCGGGGGTCAATGATATATGTATACACGTATTACATGCAAACTGCACATAGTCCAAATGGTGAACATAAAAACCAAGGTTTCAAATACCAATCACATCAAATAAAACACAAAATCATCAAAAGATAAATCGAAAAGTAATGAGCTAAATACGATAATGTAACCAACCAGTAATAATGAACAAAAACGACTTGAAATCGGATAGCAAATCCACTGACAAAACAACCAAATAAAGTGCATATAACCAAGCGAAATAACGCTGAGCCACTCCTTCTCTGTATATAATATAAGAAATAATAGAAAAATAATAAGAATGCTAGTCATCTCCACAAGAATTGAAGAAAGTTCCCATAGGAGTAAAAGTAAAATAACAGAAGCAGAGTTCTCACACCTGTTATCCCCCTCCTCCCCCCCCCCTTTTTTGTCTTTTTGTTTTTTTTTTGCTTGTTTACAAACAGATAACATGTTACAATTTTGTTAAGAATGTTTTTTTTTATTCCACGTTTGAAAGTTCTAAATATGCAATGTTTTATTTGATATGAAAAAAATTGAAGTTGGAAAAAAAAAAAAAAAAGTATATAAATTCGAGTAAATAATTAATTATAAACAGTGATAACTGTCTCTGACAACAATCACTTAGTAAATAATAAGGGTACTATGATAATTGATGACATTGTCGCAACCACTCAAATGTATGATATATTAAATTGACATAGTCCCTTACATGGGATGATCACAGGATCCACAGATATTATATAAATAGTATTTCTTTATTATAGCTCTGTCAGTTTCCTACCTCAGGAATCATTAATGAGATGGTCAAATACATCGGTTTCCAATCCAATTCCGTGAGAAGGTACTAATTATGGTTAATAATATAGGGTTTCCAAGGCGTTACTCATTAGTAATCAATGTTGTTTTCCATATAATTAAATCATTCACAATGTTTTTGTGTGTGTATATTCTATTTTATGTATATAAATATTTGTATTGTTATTTAGTTAGAGCCATTTATGGTTAAATTCTCATGTATGCTAAAAAGTTTAAAGTCCATGAGGGACATTTATGGTACTAATGATATAATTACCAGTATTAATGACTGTAATGGAAGTGGTGACATCATGATGAAAAGCGTAGGGACTTGCCTTCAAATAGCCCCATGGCAACCAGCTACATCTCTCCCTCTCCTGTCATGTACCCTTTACGTCTTACTTTGCCAGTTATGACCTTCAGCGGCTTACTTTATCTCCCTGTGCCTCTGGCACTACAAATTAGATTGTAAGTTCTGAGGGACAGGCTCTACATACATTGTCATCATTGTATAAGGAAGAAAGAAACATCCTTTCAGATTGCACAGCACATTGCGTTACCCTCCTGCCGTGCCGGACTGAGACACAGCATGTACTGTAGCAGGACTTGTTTACTGTAATTCTATTTGCATGACTTTGTTCTTAGGCTTTGGTCCCGCGGCGGCCGGCGGTCCACCAGCTGCCTGCCTCCGTCTGGATGTCCCCGCTGGGTCCTTCCGGCGTGGCTGACTGCGTGCTGTGACGCGTGAGCCAGCCGGAGCTACAAGGAGCTTGTGGTTTCGGCGAGTGCCGCGTCACATGACACGCAAGGCAGCCAATCCGATCCCCCCCTTCCGATTCTCCCCTCTGCTCCGATCCCCCCCTCTGCTCCGATCCCCCTTCCGATTCCCCCCCTGTTCTGATCCTTCTCCGATTCACCCCCCGTGTGTATTTGTGTGTATTTGTGTGTGTGAGTGCCTGTGAGTGTGTGAGTGCCTGTGTGAGTGTGTGAGTGCCTGTGAGTGTGTGAGGGTGCCTGTGTGTGTGAGGGTGCCGAGGGTACCATGGGGCTGAGGGGCGGCAGCAGTGCTGCGCTGTGGGGGCGGTCCCGCCCCCTCATGTCATGGCTGCGCCCCCTCACATCATGGTCGCGCCCCCCCACCCATTTTGGCCACGCCCCCCTCCCGCCGGAAAAAATTGACTGCAGACCACAGATCGCGGTGCAGTGAATTGCACGCGCCGCCGGCAAGCAAGGCGGCCTTGCGGGCGCGTGCAGCGGGGCCTTAGGCTGAGCCCCAGTACCTCCGCTGCACGCGCGCCCGCGAGACTGGCGGCGCGTGCAGCCGATTCCCCGGTCTGCAGTGAGCTGCATGAAGAGAGACCGGGGGGGGGGGGTGTGGTGGGGGAGTGACGGGGTCGCGGCCATGATGTCACCCGGCAGGATCGCCCTCATTGGCTGAACCGCTGAGGGGCGTGGCTTATAGCTCCGTCACGAGTCCTGCTCTCAATTCTATTGAGAGCAGGAGCAACTCTCGCCACAGCGCTGCGGCTCCCCCTCGCAGCGGGCCCGGCGCCATTGAGGGGAGGGCTCTCGTCCCTGCAGCGTCCGCCACAGCGGGCGCTGCAGTAGCCAGCGGGGATCAGGCCTTACCCATCATATCCTTATTATCTCTGGTTTGCAACTACTACCACCTTAACCACGCAGAATAATGTGTGAGCAACCTGATAAGTACAAAGGATGAAACAACAGCGCTGTGTGTCCGTGTCCCAGGCTTAGCTGTGTGTCCGTGTCCCAGGCTTAGCTGTGTGTCCGTGTCCCAGGCTTAGCTGTGTGTCCGTGTCCCAGGCTTAGCTGTGTGTCTGTGTCCCAGGCTTAGCTGTGTGTCCGTGTCCCAGGCTTAGCTGTGTGTCCGTGTCCCAGGCTTAGCTGTGTGTCCGTGTCCCAGGCTTAGCTGTGTGTCCGTGTCCCAGGCTTAGCTGTGTGTCCTTGTCGCTGGCTTAGCTGTGTGTCCGTGTCCCAGGCTTAGCTGTATGTCCGTGTCCCAGGCTTAGATGTGTGTCCGTGTCCCAGGCTTAGCTGTGTGTCCGTGTCCCAGGCTTAGCTGTGTGTCCGTGTCCCAGGCTTAGCTGTGTGTCCGTGTCCCAGGCTTAGCTGTGTGTCCGTGTCCCAGGCTTAGCTGTGTGTCCGTGTCCCAGGCTTAGCTTTGTGTCCGTATCCCAGGCTTAGCTGTGTGTCCGTATCCCAGGCTTAGCTGTGTGTCCTTGTCGCTGGCTTAGCTGTGTGTCCGTGTCCCAGGCTTAGCTGCGTGTCCTTGTCGCTGCCTTAGCTGTGTGTCCGTGTCCCAGGCTTAGCTTTGTGTCCGTATCCCAGGCTTAGCTGTGTGTCCGTGTCCCAGGCTTAGCTGTGTGTCCGTGTCCCAGGCTTAGCTGCGTGTCCTTGTCGCTGCCTTAGCTGTGTGTCCGTGTCCCAGGCTTAGCTGTGTGTCCGTGTCCCAGGCTTAGCTGTGTGTCCGTGTCCCAGGCTTAGCTGTGTGTCCGTGTACCAGGCTTAGTTGTGTGTCCGTGTACCAGGCTTAGCTGTGTGTCCGTATCCCAGGCTTAGCTGTGTGTCCGTGTCCCAGGCTTAGCTGCGTGTCCTTGTCGCTGCCTTAGCTGTGTGTCCGTGTCCCAGGCTTAGCTGTATGTCCGTGTCCCAGTGTCCCAGGCTTAGCTGAGTGTCCTTATCCCAGTGTCCCAGGCTTAGCTGTGTGTCCGTGTCCCAGGCTTAGCTGCGTGTCCTTGTCCCCGTGTCCCAGGCTTAGCTGCATGTCCTTGTCCCCGTGTCCCAGGCTTAGCTGTGTGTCCGTGTCCCAGGCTTAGCTGCGTGTCCTTGTCCCAGTGTCCCAGGCTTAGCTGCGTGTCCTTGTCCCCGTATCCCAGGCTTAGCTGCGTGTCCTTGTCCCCGTATCCCAGGCTTAGCTGAGTGTCCTTGTCCCCGTGTCCCAGGCTTAGCTGCGTGTCCTTGTCCCCGTGTCCCAGGCTTAGCTGTGTGTCCGTGTCCCAGGCTTAACTGTGTGTCCGTGTCCCAGGCTTAGCTGTGTGTCCGTGTCCCAGGCTTAGCGGCATGTCCGTGTCCCAGGCTTAGCTTTGTGTCCGTGTCCCAGGCTTAGCTGTATGTCTGTGTCCCAGGCTTAGCTGTGTGTCCGTGTCCCAGGCTTAGCTGTGTGTCCTTGTCGCTGGCTTAGCTGTGTGTCCGTGTCCCAGGCTTAGCTGTATGTCCGTGTCCCAGGCTTAGATGTGTGTCCGTGTCCCAGGCTTAACTGTGTGTCCTTGTCCCAGGCTTAGCTGTGTGTCCGTTTCCCAGGCTTAACTGTGTGTCCTTGTCCCAGGCTTAGCTGTGTGTCCTTGTCGCTGGCTTAGCTGTGTGTCCTTGTCGCTGGCTTAGCTGTGTGTTCTTGTCGCTGGCTTAGCTGTATGTCCGTGTCCCAGGCTTAGATGTGTGTCTGTGTACCAGGCTTAGCTGTGTGTCCGTGTCCCAGGCTTAGATGTGTGTCCGTGTCCCAGGCTTAGCTGTGTGTCCTTGTCGCTGGCTTAGCTGTGTGTCCTTGTCGCTGGCTTAGCTGTATGTCCGTGTCCCAGGCTTAGATGTGTGTCCGTGTCCCAGGCTTAGCTGTGTGTCCGTGTCCCAGGCTTAGCTGTATGTCCGTGTCCCAGGCTTAGATGTGTGTCCATGTCCCAGGCTTAGATGTGTGTCCGTGTCCCAGGCTTAGCTGCATGTCCTTGTCGCTGGCTTAGCTGTGTGTCCGTGTCCCAGGCTTAGCTGTATGTCCGTGTCCCAGGCTTAGCTGTATGTCCGTGTCCCAGGCTTAGCTGTGTGTCCTTGTCGCTGGCTTAGCTGTGTGTCCTTGTCGCTGGCTTAGCTGTATGTCCGTGTCCCAGGCTTAGCTGTATGTCCGTGTCCCAGGCTTAGCTGCATGTCCTTGTCGCTGGCTTAGCTGTATGTCCGTGTCCCAGGCTTAGCTACGTGTCCCAGGCTTAGCTGCATGTCCTTGTCGCTGGCTTAGCTGTATGTCCGTGTCCCAGGCTTAGCTACGTGTCCCAGGCTTAGCTGTATGTCTGTGTCCCAGGCTTAGCTGTGTGTCCTTGTCGCTGGCTTAGCTGTGTGTCCTTGTCGCTGGCTTAGCTGTGTGTCCTTGTCGCTGGCTTAGCTGTATGTCCGTGTCCCAGGCTTAGCTGCATGTCCGTGTCCCAGGCTTAGCTGTATGTCCTTGTCGCTGGCTTAGTTGTTTAATGCAGCATGGAGCTCCAGGGAAGCCATGTAAAAAATGCATAGAAAGCTAAGTGTGACCCACTCTGTGCACATCACTACTTACACGCTATATCCCTGTGCCTCAGGCACCCAAAATAAGGCGACTTGCCCAAGATCACAAGGAGAAATTACACTGGGATACGAACTGAGTTCACCAGCTCCAAACGCAGTGACATTACCACCGAGATACTTCTTCAGTGCAGGTTAAAACAGAAGTATTGTATGTATATATTTCTTTATATAGCGCCATCCAGGTACATAGCGCGTCACAGCAGTAATACACTGGATATAATATTGTGATCCAGGTACTGATCAGCATTGGTCCAGAGTAATTTACTTGATAGAGGAAGGATTTTCTTTCCTGTGTGTGTCACGATTGGCAGATAATCCTCCGTAACAATGTCATTATAAACACAGGCGTCAGTGGCTCCGCCTGTTAGAATTTAGCCCATTTGAACATAATGAACATTTGTCCTTTTAAACCATGTTACTGAGAAGAAAGTCTAGGGCCCGGCCCGCAGATCTCTACTGAGAACCGCTTCCGTGAATAAACTCAGTATATTTCTATCGCTTTTCTTGCAAAACAGAGTATGACGCAGCAGTGGATAAGAACGGACATTTGTTTCTATTTCAGGAGAAAAGCGCCACCCACCATGTAAGAGCTAAAATAAATAATGAAGCTCCTGGACCAGGCCAACAGCATCGAATAAAGTAAGTACGGCCAGCAAGCTGAAAAATACATGTATTTCTGTGTTAAAAAACTTGTGGCATTCTTGCAGCTGTTTATATGGTGTAGAAAGGCTCATTAAATAGAATACAGACCAGCGACAATGTGTCTCTGTATCATTCAATTGCTGCGCAGGGCATTCGAGTTTTCCCTGACGCGCGCTCCCATACTGTCACTTTATCTCCCATACTGTCACTTTATCTCCCATACTGTCACTTTATCTCCCATACTGTCACTTTATCTCCCATACTGTCACTTTATCTCCCATACTGTCACTTTATCTCCCATACTGTCACTTTATCACCCATACTGTCACTTTATCTCCCATACTGTCACTTTATCACCCATACTGTCACTTTATCACCCATACAGTACTGTCACTTTATCTCCCACACTGTCACTTTATCTCCCATACTGTCATTTTATCACCCATACTGTCACTTTATCTCCCATACTGTCACTTTATCTCCCATACTGTCACTTTATCACCCATACTGTCACTTTATCACCCAAACAGTACTGTCACTTTATCTCCCATACTGTCACTTTATCTCCCATACTGTCACTTTATCTCCCACACTGTCACTTTATCTCCCATACTGTCATTTTATCACCCATACTGTCACTTTATCTCCCATACTGTCACTTTATCTCCCATACTGTCACTTTATCTCCCATACTGTCACTTTATCACCCATACTGTCACTTTATCACCCATACAGTACTGTCACTTTATCTCCCATACTGTCACTTTATCTCCCATACTGTCATTTTATCACCCATACTGTCACTTTATCTCCCATACTGTCACTTTATCTCCCATACTGTCACTTTATCTCCCATACTGTCATTTTATCACCCATACTGTCACTTTATCTCCCATACTGTCATTTTATCACCCATACTGTCACTTTATCACCCATACTGTCACTTTATCTCCCATACTGTCACTTTATCACCCATACTGTCACTTTATCACCCATACTGTCACTTTATTTCCCATACTGTCACTTTAGCTTACATACTGTCACTTTAGCTTACATACGGTCACTTTATCTCCCATACGGTCACTTTATCTCCCATACGGTCACTTTATCTCCCATACTGTCATTTTATCACCCATACTGTCACTTTATCACCCATACTGTCACTTTATCTCCCACACTGTCACTTTATCACCCATACTGTCACTTTATCTCCCACACTGTCACTTTATCACCCATACTGTCACTTTATCACCCATACAGTACTGTCACTTTATCTCCCATACGGTCACTTTATCTCCCATACGGTCACTTTATCTCCCATACGGTCACTTTATCTCCCATACGGTCACTCTAGCTCTTGTAACTCCAACTCTCATACTTTTACTCGAGCTCCTATACTGTATTTGTAGTTCCCACGACTAATTCCCATATTGTAACTCTAGCTCCCATACTATAACTCTTGATCCTATAACTCTAGCTAAGAGACTATAGCTCTTGCTCCTATAACTCTGTCCCATACTGTCACTCTTGCTCCTATAACTCTGTCCCATACTGTCACTCTTGCTCCTATAACTCTGTCCCATACTGTCACTCTTGCTCCTATAACTCTGTCCCATACTGTCACTCTTGCTCCTATAACTCTGTCCATATTGTAGCGAGCTCATGGAACCATAGAAACTGATGACCAATAACAACCACTTCTTCCAGCCTGGCCATTTTCCTATCTGCTGGGAAATCTAAGACCCTGTTGGATCCCTGGTTCCCTTTCATATTTAGGATCTCCTTTCATCTGTCCCATGCTGTTTTTAATTCTGTTTCTGAATTAACCTCTACCACTTCTGCTGGGAGGCGATCCCAAGAACCCACCAGCCTTCCTGTGATGAGCAGCCGCACATTCCCCCTCTCCCGTCTCTCCTTCCAGCCGCACATTCCCCCTCTCCCGTCTCTCCTTCCAGCCGCACATTCCCCCTCTCCCGTCTCTCCTTCCAGCCGCACATTCCCCCTCTCCCGTCTCTCCTTCCAGCCGCACATTCCCCCTCTCCCGTCTCTCCTTCCAGCCGCACATTCCCCCTCTCCCGTCTCTCCTTCCAGCCGCACATTCCCCCTCTCCCGTCTCTCCTTCCAGCCGCACATTCCCCCTCTCCCGTCTCTCCTTCCAGCCGCGCATGTTGAGTCCATCAGTCTTTCTTGATAAGATAACGTAGACATTGCACCAGTTTATTTTCCCTTTTGTCCAACCGTTAATTTTCAGAAGTCCTTCTTAAAATACGGGGTCATAATTACCAAACCGTCGTCTGTCATAAGACACCCTCCGGTGCTGGAAACCCCATTACTGGGAAACCCATTTCCGACCACTCAGGCCAATTAGTTGTTAGGTGTCTTCTAGTAGAAGACTGCTTGGTAAATATGGGTCCTAGTCTCCAGAACAGCGCACTAGAGGAGAGAGCTCTACCCTCCAATAACACGAACACAGCAAATATTCAGAATATCACATCCCAGACCCCAGACGTGCCTGGTCCTAACTGAGAATAGAACTTAAACTAGCTCTTACCAAAAAGAAGGATTTAAAAAATCAACATTTGGAATAGATATTAGGGCTTAGGGGCTGTCTGCCACTGAAATGAGTGGAGTGTAATATAAACAGTATAGTGTTTATAGTATAATGTGAGTATATTCCAAATATAAAACATATTCTCTTGCTTCTTCATATGACTGTAGTTTGCTATATATATGGCCAGATGCTTGTAATAATAATTATATATAATATATATATATATATATATATATATATATATATATATATATATATATATATATATATACACACACACACACACACACTGTATGTCGTATGAACCCCCCCTTCATGAAAAACATTCTTATCAACTATGACCTGCAGATTCTCGCCGCTTGAAGAATTCTTCAAAGTTATAGTTTGGGGGGAAAAACACATTTTGTAAACAACGTAAAAGTAAACGGAATACATTTTCTTGGAGCACGGTCGATCTAAATCAAACATCTCTGTTTTGGGTTCTTTGGAAAGAAGAATTTTCTTTTCACCTGGGCTCTGAAAGGGGTGTGGGGGGGAGGGAAATGGGGAGGGACGACACTTGTCACTCAAGTGTTTATTCAACCTATATAGCCAGTCCTGTCCCTCTTAGACCCCAAAAAGATAAGGAAAGAGGGGGCTTTGCCTGTGCAAACTCCTGATAAACACATAGCGAGAGCAACTAGAGGGAACCAAACTACTCTTAAGTCTCAGCTAACGATGTTAACAAAGTAACTTTCAAAATAATTGACATTTACTTTAAAGGTGTGTACTATCTGATTTTCTTTCAAAAGTTCACCATTTTTCTTTAAGTGGCCACGATTTAACTCCTTAAACAGGTCACTGGCATTGGGTCATTTATGTCCCGACGATGTTCACTTAGGGGAACAGACATGCTGTGTTTATGCACGAATACATCACTATTTCATTCATTTTCATTACTTGTCTTTATTTCCTACGGTGGACTTGAAGCAATAAATAATCTTTCCTCCATGTAAGTGTCTGATTTGCAGAATAATTGAAACTTAACCCTGGCACGCCTTGTCTTTCCATCAGTATACACGTCTCTGAAAGCCAGCAGGAGTTTTTCAGGCTGCTGGATGAAAAAATTGAAAAGGTAACTCAAATCTGAATACCAATAGTGCCGCAGAATTACAGATAAAGGGAGTTATTCATGGAACGGCGACCGTGTCAATTCCCACTGACGTCAATGAGGTTTCAAATGGATAGTGCCCCGATCGGCACTATTGTAGTTTAATTAATAACCCCATAGGTACTGAATGTCTGGATCGGTTGGGACAGGTTTACACTGCAAAATATATGGGTGGCTCTAAAAATGCAATCTGTGATATTCTCCCTACTTTCTACAGAGTGTAAGCTCTTCGGGGCAGAGACTCCTTTCCCTAATGTTTCATTTTACGTATGAAGCGCTTATTCCCTTGATGTATTATGATATGTCCCGTGTAATACTGGTGTGACACGCTATGTACATGGCTGGATCTATACAAATGAACATATACATACATTTTATTTAAAAGGAAACTTGTTTGGGCGCGGTTTTTAACCAGTCTTTTTACGCTGTCTTCAGTTATTCTTGCCGTGTCCTTTTGCTGCAGTTCAGTGCAACCTGGGATTGTTTGCATGTAATTTGGGACTTTCGATAGCTTTAATTATAGATGATAAAATATGAAGTTATACTAAATTTCAGGAAATCCGACCAGAGCAAGATCCAGGTGAGAGAACCAGAAACGTGTTCTGTCCGTGTTTCTGTTCCCATAAAAATCGTTAGGGAACGAAAGTTCTGGAACTTGTGATAATGGGAATCCGCGGTTCCCTCTGGAATATCCAAATAATCCCCCATTTAAACAGTTATCTTTGATTAAATAGACACGGCCGTGTAGCGTGTTACAGTACAAAACTGAAAACAACTTCCCGGTATAATTTATGAGAAAAGTTCAATCAACTTTAAATTAGCAGTGACCTATTTGGATCTTCTGAAAAACGTATATATTTCGCTTTTCTCTGGCCGCTGAATTCCAGCTGCTTCTGTTTATCTGTTTGATGGCCTCGCTGTACTCGCATCAGAGCCTAAAATTAGACTTTTACAGGGTGTAGATGCGGAATGGGACATCTCGCCACCGCTGCCGCCAAGGTAAGTGTATTAGCGTTTATTAATATTAGGGGTTACCTTCTAGGGGTTTTAGAGTAAGAGGTTACGGTTAGGATACGGGGTTAAGCTTTCTCGGTTAAGATTTTTGGCTTTAGCTTAAGGGGTTAATGTTAGGGGTTCAGGGTAAGGGGTTTAGGGTAAAGGGTTATGGTTTAGGTTTTTAGGGTAAGGGTTAAGGTTAGGGGTTTAGGGTAAGGGGTTAAGGTTTAAGGGGTTAAGGGTTTTGTGGTTAGGGGTTAGGAGTTTTAGGGTAAAGGGTTAAGGTTAGGGGTTTTTGGGTAAGGGGTTAAGGTTAGGGGTTTTAGGGTAGGAGGTTTAGGTTAGGGGCTTACCTTTGCGTCCTGCGGCTGGATGGCTGCGGCGAGTTGCCGGCAGGAATATCTCCTGGAGCGGTGCGCGTGGGTGTAACACCGCAGTAAGATGCGCTTTAAGTAACATACAGATGCAGTCAGATCTACTGTCCTGATCTGCGGGAAGAAAAGCAAAACGCCGCGGTTCGGGGGACAGTAACGGCTGCCTGCAGGGGGGTCCGTTCTTCCAAATGGAAACCCAACCGAGAGATTTGCTGCCGCCGCTGTCAGGATCCTGCAGGTTCTCCGGCAGTGGAGACATTTATAGCCGTATTTCCCATTTCAGGGTCTGGATTAGAGATGGGAATTTTTTTTTGCGAATTTGGATCCGCAGCGGATCGGCCGGTTTCTTTGGTCCGCGGATTTCCGCAGATCAATGTAAAAAAAAAGGGCGATTCGCGGATTTATTATTATTATTATTATTACCATACGCTCCGCGGGTTCCGAGGGCGTATGTGTACAATCCAATTCTTAAGAATCCGCCAACGGATCGCTGGATCCACGGATTGGATTCTTCAAATCCGTCCACGGGTTTTATCCAATGGTGGATTTAGATGAATCCGCGCGGATTTAAACCGCTCAAATCCATTTGCGGATTTTACACGGCGAAAAAGATTTGGGGGGGAAATGCGAGAAAATCTGAGAAACGGATGTCGGTTAATTTGCCCATATTTAGCCTAGATCAGAGTAACGCTAAAACATACTTCCCATCACGTTCTTAGACGACAATACCACATTATGCTACAATAACATGATGGTAATCCTATGCTAATGACGTAGAACGGACGCGGCTTTTGTACATAATTATCTTTGAGGGCGTGTTAATCTCAGAGAACGTAATGTCCGATCCTGTTTTAGTTCCCGTTATGAGCCCGTATATAATCAAGCTTTCTGGATCTAGGCCTAACTTGTCTTATATGTTTTAAGGGAATTATTCACTAAACTGAGCAGGGCGTTATCTCACGGAAACCCCATTGACGTCAGTGAGAGTTACAGATGTAACTGATCTTATTACTTTTAATGTGAGTCAGCGCACAACATAACGCGGTAACACGTGTTTGTTATCGTCTTAATCATTGTTTTCAATAGTCCTACAGTAAAATAACACGCCAGCGTTAACGGGGCAATAACGCCTGCTACTGTGTGACATTTCCCGCTAGCGGCACCAGTGTAGTTGCAGGCCAATGTTTTATGCCTAATTGTTGTTCATGTATTTTTTAAGGGCCACGATTACTGTTCAGAAGAGGAAGATGTAACATAAGCTTCAACTCCGCACATCAAACCAAAGGGCGCACGTGTAAATATATATCCTATCCTACGGGAGACTCTCGGGAGACTTTCTGCCAGACGATGACCGCAGACGGAGCTGGTGAAATCCAAGTGTACAACGCAGTATTTCAAAATGAACTATGAACACTAATCATTTTGTTGCTGCTGGCTCCGACTTCGTATGGCTGCCATTGCTTAATATTCCGGATCTTTTCATGTAGCCGACAGGTTTCCGCTGATAGTGGTGGCATATTTCCTGCTTCCCACGTGCAATGTATTAAGGCAGAAAGGGAGGTAGTATCGCAGAACGGAACAGTGTTTTCAATTCAGTCATTGTTGCAATCACAGTGATTCCAGGCTACATAGTACAGTATATACTCTGCGTGTTTGGGAAGGGGCGAGCGCACAGTGATGGAAGGGTTACATCGATGACGTGTGGATGGAGAGGTTTTCTGCAGGTATTCGGCTTGCTCAGCTCACATACAAGTGACCACAATCATTTCAATCCCGTTTTTTTTCTAGTCAAATAAACTTTGTTCCGTTTTTATGTTTTCCCGTATCTTTTGTTTTTGATTTTCTTAATGTACAGAAACAGAGAGGGGATACACTGGTATTACATACATTTAAAATAAGTGTATATACACCTAATATCTATATATATAAAACTGGGAGAGAGGAGCTGGCTTACTATGTAATCAGCATGTGGTGTGGGGAACTAGCAAATACAGAAGCAGTAACTGTGGCTGCATTGGTCAGAGGGTATAAGAGGATAGTGCAGTGAGTGAGTATAGTAGGGTAGTGAGTGAGTATAAGAGGATACTGGAGTGAGTATAGGAGGATACTGGAGTGAGTATAGGAGGATACTGGAGTGAGTGAGTAGGGGTCACCCAGGACATTGTAAACAAACCACTGAACAGGTGAGTTTGCAGCTGCGTTTTGAAGTTAGAGAGAGAAGGTGTTGGGCGGATGTTGAGAGGGAGACACTTCCAGAGGCGGGTACGCGTTAGAGAGCTGTGGGGACACAAGGGCTAGAGAGGAGTCGGGTCTTAGCAGAGTGTAAAGAGCAATTAATATATATACATATGTACTATATATGTGTCCGTATATGTTTTGTATATATTTGTGTGTATATATGTAAGTACGTGTGTGTATGTATACTGTATAGAGATGCATAGATCTATATATATATTTCAGCTGTATATTGTATGTAGATTTTTTTTTTTTTACCATATTATAAATGGGTTTGACGGTTCATTAAAAATATATATTTTCTGTAAATTAGGGTAGATTCCGGGTTGAAAAAAAATATTTTGTATTAATCTATCGCAACATTGATTGTTTTAACGGGGGTTTCATTTTTGTGCAGCTATGAAACAGACCACATGTGCAACCGGCATTTTTCTTTAAATTCACATTACCTGTAAAAGAGAATACATGCACACAGTGAGCAGTGGGAGAATACACGCACACACACACAGCAGTGGGAGAATACACGCACACGCACACAGCAGTGGGAGAATACACGCACACAGCAGTGGGAGAATACACGCACACGCACACAGCAGTGGGAGAATACACACACATGCACACAGCAGTGGGAGAATACACGCACACAGTGAGCAGTGGGAGAATACACGCACACGCACACAGCAGTGGGAGAATACACGCACACGCACACAGCAGTGGGAGAATACACGCACACGCACACAGCAGTGGGAGAATACACGCACACGCACACAGCAGTGGGAGAATACACGCACACAGCAGTGGGAGAATACACGCACACGCACACAGTGAGCAGTGTGAGAATACACGCACACGCACACAGTGAGCAGTGTGAGAATACACGCACACGCACACAGCAGTGGGAGAATACACGCACACGCACACAGTGAGCAGTGTGAGAATACACGCACACAGTGAGCAGTGGGAGAATACACGCACACGCACACAGCAGTGGGAGAATACACGCACACAGTGAGCAGTGGGAGAATACACGCACACGCACACAGTGAGCAGTGTGAGAATACACGCACACGCACACAGCAGTGGGAGAATACACGCACACAGTGAGCAGTGGGAGAATACACACACACAGCAGTGGGAGAATACACGCACACAGTGAGCAGTGGGAGAATACACGCACACGCACACAGTGAGCAGTGTGAGAATACACGCACACGCACACAGCAGTGGGAGAATACACACACACAGCAGTGAGAGAATACACGCACACGCACACAGCAGTGGGAGAATACACGCACACGCACACAGCAGTGGGAGAATACACGCACACAGTGAGCAGTGGGAGAATACACGCACACAGCAGTGGGAGAATACACGCACACAGTGAGCAGTGGGAGAATACACGCACACGCACACAGTGAGCAGTGTGAGAATACACGCACACGCACACAGCAGTGGGAGAATACACACACACAGCAGTGAGAGAATACACGCACACGCACACAGCAGTGGGAGAATACACGCACACGCACACAGCAGTGGGAGAATACACGCACACAGTGAGCAGTGGGAGAATACACACACACAGCAGTGGGAGAATACACACACACGCACACAGCAGTGGGAGAATACACGCACACGCACACCGCAGTGGGAGAATACACGCACACGCACACAGCAGTGGGAGAATACACGCACACGCACACAGTGAGCAGTGTGAGAATACACGCACACGCACACAGCAGTGGGAGAATACACGCACACGCACACAGCAGTGGGAGAATACACGCACACAGCAGTGGGAGAATACACGCACACGCACACAGCAGTGGGAGAATACACGCACACGCACACAGCAGTGTGAGAATACACGCACACGCACACAGCAGTGGGAGAATACACGCACACGCACACAGCAGTGGGAGAATACACGCACACGCACACAGCAGTGGGAGAATTGACACTATTACGTTATTCCAAATGACTTTTGGGTGCAGACAAATGCCAATATTTTATTTTCGCATACCCATCATCAAAGCTGAGTAAATTGCTCAGTCCCGTAGTGTACATGCGCAGCTTCTTCCCTCATCATCGCGCTGGGAAAACATCTTTGCGCAAGAACACACCGCTCGCTCACAGATTGGAATCGATCAGTAGCATATTTAAACCAGTGAGCAGAGCTCTGTTTCGCTGAATAAAATACATTAAACACAATGTTTCGAGGCATTTGCGGGACCGGATCCAGATCCCTCTAGCAGATTTTGTTTTTATTTCAGTTATGACAAATGTAATTTTCAAACCCACTGTTCGGGTCACAAGGAAATCAGCTGGAGAAAGACTGCAGATTTTATTCTTTTTCATGACGAAGTGTATTTTGAGGGAGATTCATTCTTACACATTCTGCTTCTTCTAATGTTGAACAAAATCATTTGTAAGAAAGAAAAAAAAAAAACCTAGTCTATTTTACAGAAATTACCAACAGGACTTTAAAGTCTCCAGCAGGCGCGGAGCAGCAGAGATTTAAAAACAGAGGCAATAATTACAAATCTTTTGTTTCATAATTAGAATTCCCATTCTAATATATTCTTGTAATATTTTGTATTATGGTCTTCCTTTATCATGAGTAAAACTGTACAGAATGTATTGTAAAATTGCAGTGTGATACTTTGATTTAATAACGGACACAAGCAAACAATACACAGAGGGTTTAAGCAAATAAATTGCATCATAAAAATGTATTCCTCAGTAACAAACTGTTTTGCTTTTATAAAGCGGATTTGATGGACCTCCAGTTCATGTTTAAAAGAGTTAATTTAAAATAAAAATGTATTTCTCTTGCTTTTATACGCAGCTTGGCCTTTTGATGTATGTGCAGCTACAAAAAGATGTCTTCTACAAGTCCATGCGGCAGTGGTCTCTAGTCAATCTAAAACCGTGGTGGCCCCTCTCCAATGCAATGCCCATCATGGTCACTCATTTCGAGAGGACTTCCTTGTTCATGGAGGTAGAAGATTAAAGGATAGATATTCATGAGAGAGAGATCCAGAGGGGAAGGAGAAGGGGGGGAGGAGAGAGCGAGGGGGAGGATAGAGGGGGGGAAGAGAGAAAAGAGAGAACTTAAGGGTTATGGATGGGCTGATGTTGAGCAAATAATTAGTCCATCCATTATATACAGGGCCTGTAGAATATAGAGGACAGAAACTTGTTGGCAAGACCCGTTTTCCCATTTCAAATGGTTTACGGGAATGTAGCTCAGTGTAACCAGACACGCAAAACACTAACTCCTTATGTGAGGGTTTTGTTGTATACAAGGGGTATTAAGAGCATGCAGAGTGAAACAAACTGTATAGGCCCAAGATGGAGCTATATCAGACATAAAAAGTTGTAAAGCATCTTGCTCATGCATGTACTGATACACACTCATACTATACTGTACTGTACATATTCTGATAGATGCAGAGTAGACTGACTCGTACACAAAGACTCCCTGACGCACACAGCCAGGTCTCCTGAGTCTACCCAAGATTTCAGATGTTGTCCAGGGCATTTATCATCATCTTGACCTTGTTTGAACCTTGGAGACCCACCAGATGCTGGGGGCCAGCGTGGAGTTCCCAGTATACCAGTGGGCAAAGAGTTTCTTTTTATCTGGAACACTGACTTCTTGTCAACTGTTTGACCAATGACGGCATCATAATTACTTTTCAAACAAGTGCCCAACTAACAATTTAGGAATAGGAAGCCGCAACACCCTCTGTTCCTATTGGCCTGTATGACAGGAGATTTAAACCACCAGAAAGTACCGGTGCTATGTTTACAGGTAAGTGTCCCAAGAACCAAGGGGGCCCCAGAGCTGAAATTAACAGTCCTGCTCTGGACAACCGCTTCTTTCCATCTATGTAAAAATACAAGAAGTAGGCATGAGGGAGACACTGCTCCGCTAATCGTCCTGAGCAACAGTCTCCTGCAATTCCTCTTAGGCTACGGGTCCGTCATACCTGGCGGCGCAGTTTAAAGCCGCGATCAGCAGTCTGTAGGGGAGGGAGGGGGGTGGGGCCATGACGGGGGGGGGGCGCAGACATGACGGGGCATATCTGCCCTTCCCTTGGTGCGCGCCGACCACGTGACCGCATTGCAGCACAGGAAGACAAAATTATTGTCTTCCCAGCCCGGGTACGCGTTACAGCGCTTTGCGCGCCCACACACTGCCACTGGGGACCTGGCCCAACAGACGAACTTGGACTTTAATCACCAAAAGTGTTTCATACCCTACACCACACACCAAAAGTGGAAGATGTTCAATTAGCCATCCAAGGGCCACAACTCCCAAAAACTACATACAGGCATACCCCGCATTAACGTACGCAATGGGACCGGAGCATGTATGTAAAGCGAAAATGTACTTAAAGTGAAGCACTCCCTTTTTCCCACTTATCGATGCATGTTCTGTACTGCAATCGTCATATACGTCAAGAGACAGGGGGTGCCCAATGCTGCATCCAATTGACAAAACATATAAAGTAAAATACTTCAATAATAATAATTGGTTATTTAGTTAACCCTTTGGCCAAAGGCGTCATAAGCCTGCATACCAACGTCAAGGTATAACCAAAATAATGCAGGTCCTACACTACACTGTGAACCCTTCCTTTTACCTCTGTGGGTCTTGTTCCAGCAGCAAGTGAAATGACCTTCCAAGTCAAAAGGGTGAAGGAGGAGGAGTGAGCTCTGGGGGGAGGTGCCACAGCCTCCAAAGAGACATAGAAGGTCATTTCACTTGCTGCTGGAACAAGACCCATTATGGTTTTTCCCCTCTCACAGAGGTAAAGGAAGGGTTCTGCATAGTCCCTGTTTTCCTGTGTGTAGCTGTGCTGGAGCCTGCTTCTCTTCCACTCAGAGCTCCCAGGCAATTGCTGAAGAATCAGGTTGTATTCTTTCTTTTTTTCTTCTTTCTTTTTTGGTATACTTTGGTGTGGATCTGTGGGGGAGTATACTGTGAGTATACAGTGGTTTTTGTAGAGGGTTTGGGTGTTTTTTTCAGGTTTAAAAACCATTTTTATTTTCACCCAGAGGCTGCTGTATTTCAACCCAGCAAAGCTGCAATTTGGCTGGCAGGAATTGCAGTCTCAACCCCTCTCCCCTCCCCCACCTCTGGTTGTTTTTTTACTTCCAGTTTTCACTTTAATTTAAAGCCTGATTTCTTTCTTTTTCATTTGCAATTGAGAGCTCTGTGTCTTACTTTAAAACCTTCTTTTTTGTGTGTGGTTTCTTGTAAGAGAGAGAGAGTTAAATAATTAAAGGGAGAAAGAGAAGATTACAGCAGGTTTTAAAAGCTGTTTTCTTTTCCCTCCCTGTGCAGAGAGATAGTTAATTGGTTCTTAAAAAGACAGTTACCTCTCTGCATCTCTCTCCCTAAGCACTATTTCATCCCCTTACTTAGAGGCTTATTTCATTATGCCTGGGGGGAATAGGACTAGTGCAGCAACAGGGGCCACACACCTGGACATCGGACTCCAAAAACTGGGGCCCCTAGGAGCAATAACCACAGCCCTAGGCCTGGTACTTCCAGTGCCCTGGCTACACCTCCCCCAGCTCCTGTTGTCAGTTTAACCCCTGCAGTCCCAGTTCCAATTTGGGCGCAGGTGGCAGCTGCAGGCGTTGACCCCAGTAATAACAATGCTGGGGCCACGCCCTGTCTGAGCAGGAAGCTTGGGGTGAGGTGCCCAATGTCACCTGGCCTTAGCATGGAGATTTATGTTAGGGCTGTGGCAGACGTTGTGGGTCCCTCTGCTGTGGTGGCGGCCAGCAAGATGTACGGGAGAGGCGTTTTCTTCCTCCGTACGCTGGCTGCCAAGCACACCCTGGTGCAGAAAGGCATCAGTGTAGGGGGGACCTACATCCCTGTAGAACCCATGGAGGGGTTAGGCACTAGAATTATTCTCTCCAATGTGCCCCCCTTCATCCCAGATAGCCTCATGCGGCTGCACCTGCAAGTCCTGGGAGACATTAAGTCTCCCATAACAAAAATTCCACTAGGCTGCAGGGATAGAGCGCTGAGGCACGTGCTCTCATTTAGGCGGCAGGTACAAGTGCTGCTGCCGGGGAACACAGAATCTGTGGAGGGTTCTTTTAGGGTGCCCTACGAGGGCATAATGTACACAGTGTTCTATGGCACGGAGGGAATCAGATGTTATCTGTGCAAGGAGCTGGGGCACACTCGTAGGAGTTGCCCCAAAGGGAATAGAGGACCTATCCCAACTCCTACACCCGCCCCTCCCTCTGCCAAGACACCCCGTACCGCTGTGCCCACCACAGCGGGGCCCAGGTCCCTCCAGGGACCACAAGAGATGTTGCTGTCCCATCTGGAACAGTGACTTCTGCACCTCTCCCTGGAGAGCGGAGAGAAGGAGAGGGGGTCACCCTGGAGCGACCACCCTCTGTTATCACTGTCTCCCCCCGAGGGGGAATACCCTGTGCCGCTGCGCCCACCGCAGCGGAGCCCTCGGGGGCACAGGTCCCTCCAGGGACCACAGGAGATGTCGCTGTCCCATCTGGAACAGTGACTTCTGCACCTCTCCCTGGAGAGCGGAGAGAAGGAGAGGGGGTCACCCTGGAGCGACCACCCTCTGTTATCACTGTCTCCCCCCGAGGGGAAATACCCTGTGCCGCTGCGCCCACCGCGGCGGAGCCCTTGAGGGCCCAGCCCTCCCCTGGGTCCACAGAAGATGTCACTGGCCCATCTCAAACAGTGACATCTGAACCTCTCCCCAAAGAACAGAGGGAGAAGGAAAAGACCTCAAGGGCCCAGGTCCCCACTGGGATCACAGAAGATGTCACTGCCTCAACTAAAACAGTGACATCTGAACCTCTCCCCCCTACAAAGAGGGACAAAGGAAAAGTCACCCCACAACAGTCACCCTCTGTTGTCGCTGTCCCCCCCCAAGAACACCTTACCCCCAATTTAAGCACCGTACAGAGTGTGGGGGAGCAGGAGGAAGCTCCTGTTATGGAGGTAGCGGCACTCTCTCCTGGGGAATCAATTCCCAGAAAGAGGAAATTTAAAACAAATAAGAGGGTGATTGAGGAGGTGGAGGGTGAACCATATTACGTTTACCTTCTGAAGTCTCTGAAGCGGAACGTAACATCAGTTCCGCAAAAGGTGGTCCTGTCCGGCCCACTGGTTACGATTAGCCAGTGTAAACCGGATCCTACACACGTACAGCCCCCCCCCCTCGAATTTCTGGAGGGAATACAACTGAAGGTACCCGGCGTCTCTGGGGTGGAAGGCCAAAATGCTCAGCAGCATGAGGCCTTGCCCATAGATATAGACGTTGGGGTGCCTCTCAACGCCCCTCCCGGTTGGAGAGCATCCCCAGGAGAATTGTGCTTCGGTGAATTTGCCTTGCCGAATGCACCTATCTTTGGAGCCAGCCAAGATCCCCCTCCGGCTGTACCGCCTTCGAGTGTCGCACCTGAGGCGGAGTCAGGTTTTGCGTCACCAGAAGTAGGGGATGGGCTAGGGCTGACCCCCATGGTTGAGGATGGAGAGGGGGAGGCAGGTGTAGGTAGGGATGCTTTAGTGAGCACTTCGGATTTCAACTGGAGGCTATCTGACGTGAGCCCTCTTAGTGGGGAGTTTTGGTCTTTGTCAAAGATGACTGCCAGGCTAGACTCTCTCCTTGGGGTGCCTACAGAAGAGTGCCCTCCCGTGATTGAGGCAGATGCCCCTAACATTCCGTTTACTTACACGGCGATAGAGGAGACCAGGAGGGTAATTGGGTACCTTTTTTGTTCAAAAGGTCACTCCAGAAACCGCTGCCTCTGCCATGCCGCCACCAGATACCCCTGAACATCCTACCCCGGGGTTGGAAGTGGAGGTTTTAGTGGACCCCCTCGTGGAAACACCGAAGGGGGAACCCACTCTAGGACTGAGAGAGACCCCCGCAGGGGAGGGTGAGAGTCTTAAGCCTTTCAGTCAAGAGGAGCTTAGGGAGTTGGGGCTCAGTGAGGAGTCTTCTGGCACCGTGGAGTCGGTGGACTCTTTGACCCCTGTTATCCCTGCCCAGGAGCTAGATGCTTTCCTAGAGGATACCCTCCACAAGCAAAAAAACTTGAAGGTGAAGTTGGCCCTTGAGAAGTGGAAAGATGCCTCGGTCATTCTCCATTCTCTTGGAGCTTACATCAAGGTCAAAATCTCCGGGGCTATCCATATTCGTGTCCTGAAGTTTGAAAAAGTGGTGCGAGACCACGTAAAGGCTTTTTGGGGTATAGTACCCTGAGCACCTGTGGGGAACCAAAAAACTCCTGATTACCAATGGCATTAAGCATCGGTACGCTAAATGTTAACGGCTGTAAGGATGGGTTTCGCAGGTTCCAGGTACTCTCCTTTTTGCAGAAGGGGAAGTATTCTGTGAGCTTCCTGCAGGAAACCCATACCACTCCAGAGGCTGAAGCCAGCTGGCATTTGGAGTGGCGAGGCAGTGTCTTCTTCAGCCATCTCACTTCAACATCTAGTGGGGTGGTGACCCTGTTCTCTGAGTCTTTTCAACCAGAGCTGCTGCTTGCCAAAGCTGTTGTTCCAGGTCGCCTGTTGCATATCAGGGTCCAACACGAGGACCACACGTTTAATTTCCTGAACGTGTATGCTCCTGCCACCGGACCCCTGAGAAGGCAGTTCTTCGTCAGAATGTCTGAATACCTGGAGACAGTCGACGCGGACGAATACGTGGTGCTCGGGGGTGATTTTAACTGTACCCTCGAGGCTCGGAAGGACCGGAATGGTCAGGAGCCACACCCGTGTTCTGCGTCGGCCTTGCGGGAGGTCATCACCCGCTACTCCTTGGTAGACGTCTGGCGAGAACAACATCCTGAGGCATCCACTGAGTTCACCCATGTTAGGGTGTTTAGGGGTGAACGGATGTCCTGGTCCCGGATCGACAGGCTGTATATTTCTAGCCACAGCCTGTCGCGAGCCCAGTCCAGTGCCATTAGGCTGGCGCCGTTTTCGGACCACAATTGTGCGTCCGTGACGGTGATGCTGCTACCTGCAGCACCTTCGGCCGCTTATTGGCATTTCAACAATACGTTGTTGGAGGACAAGGGGTTTGCGACGTCAGTCCGAGACTTTTGGATGGCCTGGAGAGGTTGCAGGTCAGACTTTGACACGTTAGAGCAGTGGTGGGACGTGGGCAAGGTTCATCTGCGCCTCGTATGTCAGGAGTACACCAGAGGTGCCAGCGGGCGGCGCAATGCTGAGATCGAGGCCCTCAGGGAGGAGGTGCTCGATCTCGAGAAGCAGCTGTCTGTGGCGGGAGACCAATACATGCAGAGTATGTACGTGGAGAGGAAGTGCGCTCTCCGGGACTTGGAAGATCGGAGAGCTCGGGGGGCGTATGTGCGATCCCGCATCAACTTCCTTCGAGAGATGGATCGCGGGTCGCGCCTCTTCTACACACTGGAGAAAAAGAGGGGAAACCGTAGACATATCACATGCCTGTTGGCAGAGGACGGTACCCCTCTGACTGACCCGGAGAGCATCCGGGACAGAACCCGGAGATTCTATGTAGATCTTTTCTCTCCGGAGTCCATCCAGCCAGATAAATGCAGGGTCTTATGGGAGGGGCTTCCCACGGTCGGTGAGGATGGAAGGGAGCGGCTTGAGTTACCTTTGACTCTGGCCGAGCTCTCTGAAGCCCTCAGTCTTATGTCCCGCGGAAAAGTGCCGGGGCTAGACGGGCTGACTGTGGAGTTCTTCCGGTTTTTCTGGGAGATGCTGGGACCTGATTTCACCAAGGTCTTAGCCGAAGCCCTGGAGATCGGTGAGATGCCACTTTCGTGTCGGCGGGCAATACTGTCTTTGCTGCCGAAGAAGGGGGATCTCCGTCAGATCTCTAATTGGCGACCGGTCTCACTGCTCAGCACGGACTATAAGATCGTAGCCAAAGTGCTTTCGCTGAGGCTCAAGTCCGTGCTGGCAGAGGTGATTCACCCCGACCAGTCCTATACTGTCCCGGGCCGGAGCATTCATGACAACATTTTTCTGGTCCGGGACCTGATGCACTACGCGCAGAGGACTGGTCTATCACTCGCCTTCCTGTCCCTAGATCAGGAGAAGGCGTTTGACAGAGTGGATCACCGTTACCTTATGCAGACCCTGCGGGCGTTTGGCTTCGGCCCACAATTTGTGGGCTTTCTCCAGATGCTGTACGCTTCTGCAGAGTGTCTGGTGAAGATTAACTGGTCCCTGACGGCACCTTTTGTGTTTGGTCGGGGAGTGCGTCAAGGGTGTCCCCTGTCTGGGCAACTGTACGCGCTGGCCATTGAGCCCTTCCTCTGCCTACTGAGGAAGAGGCTTACCGGGCTGGTGCTGCGGGAGCCCGACATGCGGGTAGTCCTGTCGGCTTATGCCGATGATGTGCTCCTCGTGGCCCAGGACCTAGATGATCTAGAGCGGGCACAGGAGTGCCAAGAGGTCTACACCGCGGCCTCTTCTGCTCGGATCAACTGGTCCAAGTGCTCCGGCATCTTGGTGGGTCCCTTACAGGTGGACTCTTTGCCCCCCGCATTTCATAATATCTCGTGGGGGAGCGATACTCTCAAATATCTGGGAGTCTACCTGTCTGCTGCGGAAGACCCAGCCCCAGAAAACTTCAGTGATCTTGAGGAACGAGTCATTGCTCGTCTGGGGTCTTGGGTGTATCTGTCGAGGATGCTTTCCCTTAGGGGAAGAACCCTGGTAATCAATCAGCTGGTGGCCAGTCAGCTTTGGTACCGGCTGATAGCCATGGGTCCGACCCCCGAATTTATCAACAAGATCCAGAGGAAGTTGATGGATTTTCTCTGGATGGGGAAGCATTGGGTCTCTGCGGGAGTTGCGTGTCTCCCTTTGGAGGAGGGTGGACAGGGAGTGGTGTGTGTCCGCTCCCAGTTACACACTTCCGCCTCCAATACCTGCAGAGATACCTATTCGCAGATCCGTCTCCGCAGTGGTGCCAGCTGGCAACCTTTTTCTTTCGCCAGCTGCGCAATATGAGGTATGACCGGCAACTCTTTTTCATCAGGCCCGAGGGTTTAGGTAGAAACCTCTCGGAGCTGCCGGCATACTACCGGGACTTACTGAAGGCCTGGAAACTGGTCTCCGCGACCAGGAAGAAACAGGCGGTGGGGATTGATTTCCTCGCCGAGCCCCTGCTGTATAATCCGGCAGTGGGGGCTCGGATGTTGGATTCACCCTCTATTTGCCGCCGGCTAATCCTGGTGCAGGTGACCAGAGTCGGGGATCTCCTGGACTATGAGCGGCGGGATTGGGTAGGGGCAGAGGTGCTCGCGCCCCGTATGGATCTGCGTTCTGCCCGCGTCCCTCGTCGTTTGATCCAGGAGATTAAAGATGCCATACACCCCGACTCCCGCACCTTCATTGAGAGGGTATTGCAGACCGGAGGGCCTTGTCATCCTATCAACTTCGGCTCTCCGGATCTTTGCGTGGAACCAAGGTCACGGCAACCCCCTCGGGCTCTTCTCTCCCCCAACCTCAGCAAGTTGGGGGAAATGTCCCCGGCATGTTTCCGCGGCATGCCGAGGAAAGTCCTGTATTCTCTGGTGCTCCATATAGTGCATTACCTCGCCCTTGTCACCCGCCCAGACACCGTCTGGAGGCGGGTATTCCCAGCGAATGAGGATGAGAGACCCCGGTGGAGGGAACTCTATTCATCTTTGGTTCCCCGTCCCGCCGGGGATTTGAGTTGGAGAGTCCTCCACGGAGCACTGAGCACAGGAGAGTATTTGGCACACTTCACGGACTCCCCTGCCACCTGTCCCTTCTGTGGCGAGCGGGAGTCCGTATATCACATTTATTCGAGTTGTGCCAGACTGCAGCCCCTCTTTTCCTTCTTGAGGAGCTTGCTCCTGCTGTTCTGGTTGCACTTCTCACCTCATCTTTTTATTTTTGGGTGCCCAGTGTCCCGGGACAATAAGCCTAGGGATCTCCTGGTCAACCTGCTCCTGGCATTGGCTAAGGTAGCCATTTGTAAAACCAGGAAGCAGTGTTTGGAGGGGGGGGTCCCGACAAACATCGTGGTCATGTTCCGGGCGCTGGTGCACTCCCGTATTCGGGCAGAGTACTCGTACGCCGAGTCTACTGGGACGGTTTCAGAGTTTGCCTCCCAGTGGGCGTTAGGCGGGGTGCTTTGCTCGGTATCCACCAATCAGGGTTCTTCAGATTTAACCCTTCTGTTTTAAGTGCACTTCATCAGTGCACTTGTTGGGTTCATTTAATTTTTGTTTGACTGGTTTATTTTTGTTCTACTTGGTAACAAGTAGAATTGCTGTTCAACTGAATTGGCCGGCCAATCAGTTTCAAACCAGATCAAAATAGTTCCCCTCTCACAGAGGTAAAAGGAAGGGTTCACAGTGTAGTGTAGGACCTGCATTATTTTGGTTATACCTTGACGTTGGTATGCAGGCTTATGACGCCTTTGGCCAAAGGGTTAACTAAATAACCAATTATTATTATTGAAGTATTTTACTTTATATGTTTTGTCAATTGGATGCAGCATTGGGCACCCCCTGTCTCTTGTTATATACAATTGCCACACTCAGTAGCTCTCTGGTTGACATAAATATATATTCACTTTGTGGTGGGTGTGGGAGTTTGAGCTTGTTAGGAATCTGTGTTAACCTAAATCGTCATATACGTGCATAACTGATGTAAATAATGAATTTGTAACAGGCTCTATAGTCTCCCCGCTTGCTTACAGCTTTGGTATAAGTATGGAGCCGGTATTGCTGTTCAGAACATGCTGACAGGCGCATGCGTGAGCTGCCGTTTGCCTATTGGGTGATATGTCCTTACTCGCGAGTGTACTTAAAGTGAGTGTCCTTAAACTGGGGTATGCCTGTACAGGTAGCAGGAAATAAAAGGACTTCAATTCAGAATATTTACAGCGTTTATTAAATCTTTACAATCATGTCAAATACACAATTATATATACACAAGGATTATATACACTTTCAACCCAGACTTTTACAGTACACAACAGAATCCAACATTGGTAGTGCGGTATCACTGCACGTTTACCAGACATTGCATACGTTTTAAAAAAATATAAATTAGGCTAGTAAAAACCGCTTTAGAAATTCTCAACGTACAATGTGCAGGGCGGCTGTTCCGAGTGAGTCTTTCGCACAAAATTTGTGTAAACAACCTTTGGAGCGAGACAGCTGGGTCTCGCTGAAGCCTTTAGCTCTGGAAGGTTTGAATGTTTCGTTGAAGGTTATATCCACTGAAGAACAAGTTCCTTCTATAAAATCACAACTGTAATGTAAGACATGTGTAAGAAACTGTGGTTATCTTAATGGCAATTTGATAAAGAGAATAAAAAGGAGTGGAACAATTGCGATGCATGATCGATGATGCATGTTCAGCAAACCAAGGTTTCCAAGCGCCACAGTGAAATGACAACATTAGATTAGTGTTTACCTGCTATGACCATGTCAATAGCGTTCGTTAAATGTGTTTTCTGGTTCTGCACCCCATTAACTCAGGCTTCGGCTGTAAAAGTTCTATTATGCAGCACGTAAACAAATCCATGTTTAAAATGAACTAGAAGCTAAAAAGCAACACGCTCATTTGCATGTCATTACCCAGAATCCTTTTCTGTCGTTTAACCACTGTATGACAATAGGGTGAGTGGAACTGGCTTGGGGGAAACACACGGAGTCCTCTTTCCGCACCCTTTACCGACGTTTTAGGATCTTACATGGGACGCCTTCGATTACAGAATATACTTTTAAGCTAAAAACAAATACATGAGAAAATTCGAGAGTAAAAATTCTAAAACCATTACAAGATCAGATATTTACCGATTACTACTGAATGCATAAAATAAAGGGTACAAATATACCCCGGTTTGATTAAATAAAAACATCAAAATGTTTTAGAACGCTGAATTATATCTATCATCTTTTTTTAATGCAATACAATTTTTCAGAAAATGCATTTATCGAACAGTACAATGTAAACAGGCAGAGTACATCCATTGTGAAACGTATAACTATTTATCATTATCCCTTCCAAAGTGGCAGTGAAAGGGTTACATTAACCAAATGAGGTAGATTGTAAGACCCCGTCATTATTAAACATATTTTGCTGGCTCACACATTAAATAAGTAGCCGTTATATCAGGTGAGGGCAACTCCAGTGCTGAAGGGCCACCAACAGGTCCGGTTTTCAGGATATCCCTGCTTCCGCACAGGTGGTGCAGTCTTCGACTGAGCCACCTATGCTGAAGCAAGAATATCCTGAAAACCTGGCCTGTTGGTGGCCCCTGGAGGACTGGAGTTGCCCTCACCTGTGCTAGATCAACTGAAGCAAATGGAAAAAATGGAATTTGTTATATTTACAGTACTTAAACTATTTCTGTATTCACATACTCCAACGAACCCCTTAAAGTCAAACACGCGGACCGAGGTAAGGATTTGCATTAGCGTAGGAAAGATTTTCACAGTTCCCTGTACACGTCGGAAGGCGACGTCGCTACAGATTTGCCATTCATGGCAGTGACAAACGTCATTGTATTAGCGGTTAAACAGAAAACAATGCAACACTTTCTACAAGAAACCAAAGCGTTACTGTGGATAAAATATTTCTGGCTGCAAACAAGCAGGATCCTGTGCAAAATAAAGCACGCCGATTGAAATATTGCCATGTTTGTACTGTTTTTGCTTGGAATGGTGCGCATGCAGGGAAACGGTGGGTTCTAGAGCTTGTCTGCGCCACTGTCTGGAACGGATGGTGCACGAGTCCGCCGGGGGCAGGGGTGACGCCGCAGTGATCGGATCGTGGAAATGAAGACGTCAGTTTCCTAGTGCGCATTATAATGGTCTCAATGGCTCATTTTATACAATGCGGCAATCGGTCAATGCAAACAAATAAAATAAAAAAATCGGGGTATCTATTTCTTGTAAAAGCTGTGAAACGTACAACTCCCCATCGCCCCAATGCTCATCGCGCTGGTGGCAGCTTCCATCTTTGGTCACAAGAGAAAAGTCAATTTCTTACGAACCCTCAGACGGCAAAACGATTCAAGTTACAGCCTCGTTTTTTCAGGACTCTTAAATAAAGGGCTGTAATAAAATATAATCTTTTAGTCTCAGTCATACCCCCCATTGAGCATTTGCTATGAATAACTAATATTTTTCTTTGGCTGCAACATTTTCCCTTTATTACTCACATTTTCAAAGCCTTAATTTGAAACGACGATCATTAATAATGGTCGAGGAATTAGAAAGGTTTTATTGTAGGACTCAAATTTACCTTTTTAAGTCAAGGTATGTCTGACTGGTTTAGAAACTACAAATATGGTTACCCAAACCAGGAGTGGGCAACTCCAGTCCTCAAGGGCCACCAACAGGTCAGATTTTCAGGATACCCCAGCTTCAGCACAGGTGGTGTAAGCCGACAGCCACCTCTGCTGAAGCAGAGATATCCTGAAAACCTGACCTGTTGGTGTTCCTTGAGGACTGGAGTTGGCCACCTCTGCCCTAAACTAAGAATGTATTCCCTTTGCTTACTTCAACCTTCAAAATGCCTTAATGACATACCTAGAACATCATGTGCCCCGCACGTCAGAGACCCTTGTGATGTTCCGGATACGTCATGGGCACTTGTTTCTTTTCTAGGGACAGATTGGGCTGAGTATGTACATGTGCTAGGAACTGCAGGGTACAGGAATACAAATACCATAGGAGTAAAAATGATTACCTCACTGTCACCAATTCCTTTTGGTCTAGGAAGACCCGGTTTTGTTAACATACATTTAAGGGTTTAATATGATGTAATGATGTACAGTTTAGGGGGATTCTCAAACATATTATGACGACTCCTCACTACCAGAATAACCTAATCATTTCCCATTAGCTTTGTTCATTAAAGATGCAGACACCCTGCTTATTTAGTTGTTCACGATACTTAATAAAGTCTTCATTTTCACCTCTTCACCATATCTTCTGCTACATTAACGCTTAATACTTTGTGACTTGTGTTATTTTCCTTGTGGCATGGTTTAGCAACTGTGGCTCTCCAAGCATGTCTAAACAATTAACTATGGAGCAAAGTACGGGCAGTGCTGCAAATTTCCTTTTTAATTATTCACAGCAGGTCATCAAGATAAGCTCAACTCGTACACCTACAATAGACAAACATTTTGTACACAGTTAGGACCGATACAATAAGGAAAAATTAATTAATTGTAGGTTGTGATACCTAGAACTTGGGTACTACAACCTACGACCAATCTACATTCTCCAAGACTTATACGGCAACCAGACCTTTGAATCCCAATAAAATACATTTTAAACGGTTGCCAAGTCCAACTTCATCTATTTTCTCTTCCAGGGGGTACTGCAGTTTTAAATGGTGTGCTCGATTAGGATTAATACCTTTTTAAATATTTTCCATTTTCTTTTCACAAGTGTGTCCAAGTTGCAACCCATGGTGTTAATTCAAGTATTAAAGATCTGTAAAATATGGCTTATTACATGACAATGGCAAATGAAACAAACGTTTATACTACACACAGCTGCGTGTGTATGGGTACGGATGTTCTGTTATGTACTCAAACTGGTTAACGTCAGAGGATTGTGAAGAATTGCAGAAATGCTATTAAAAACAAAAAATGTTTTGCCCCAAAAACTACTTCCATGTTTTCAGAAAAATGTTTCATGATAGAAAAACTAAACCGGATACTTTGAACACAGAGGAAAATGTTGGAACTTGCAAGAAACTTCAGTTTAGTGATAAACATTCGACAAGAAAAGCTCGTTCCTTTCCAAATCCAATTTGAAAAATCTAGAGGCAGAGTTAAGCAGACGACATTCTAGTAATTTCTTGTACACAGAATTATCTTTAAAACTATTCAATAAATAATGTTTTACACCCTTCTCAGATGTAGTGAAGGTCAATGAGGATTTTTCCAAAAACATTAACTGGATTTATCTCCTTACTTTGACAAAGCCCTTTGACAGATCGACATAAAAAATAGAATTTAGATCTGTCCCATCAATCTATAAACATCTGACAGTCAGTCAATGGATCGTTTACAACATATAAAACAGACATGCCTTAAGATATTGTGGACCCATTATAAATCTACAGAGAATAGATTGCCAAGTATTGTCCTTCACACTTGCTGTTCACCACACAGTACAAGCCCTGGGAGAAGGGATTCCAACGCCTTCCACGTCGTAGAGAAGTTTAATGTTTCTGGAAAAGTGTGGGGTTTTTTTGGTCATAGTTCATCCTTTTCCATTATTTCGAACGCTTCAATGTCTTCTTGCCAATCTGCCAATATCGACTCTATTGGCTGAACTTTGTTGTCCCATTTCTCCTTGTTCCTGGGATCGTCTGAACTTCCTGAATGGACCTGAAGATCGTCACCAGAGTTCTTCAGGTCTTCAGCGTTGGTCTTACTACTTTCTGATGAGAGGTCCTCCTTGGGCAGAGGGGAATTATCACTGTTGGCGGAACTGTCCAACTCTGGTTGAGAAATCACAGAAGCTTCGTCCTTAGAGTCTTGTTTGCTCACACAGTGGTCCTGAGGCATGGAAGCTTCTTCTGGAACCTGTTTCTGCGAGTCGTTTTCCACTGGTCTCTGTTCTCCACTTTCACCTTCTAAATCTGGGTCACAGAAAGAGAAAACCTCAATGTAGGCATCAGTAGATGTCCCAGTAATGGTCATTTATGCATACAATATAATGCTACAAACATACTGTTAAACTCCCTCGCAAGTCTCAGCTCACCACATTTACAAACTTTTAATTTTTTTAATGATGTAAAAATACTTCTAGGTGCCAGATTTTGAGAACCATCAACCCCCCGCCCCCTCCCCCCCCCACATATATAAAACATTAAACATGTCCCCGCCATTAGTTCTTGTATCGTACACTTTACGGCACAAAGTCTTACCCAATCAAGAAAGAGGCGACTACGAGTACTGGGAGGTGTACTGTGAGGCTTGAGAGTTCAGCATAGGGTGCGCTGCAGTTTATCCCAGGTCATTCCCTTCCTTCAGAACAATTACATTATAATACAAATAGAACGTGTTTGCACTGGCAGGTTACTGTGACTTAGACGTGAGGAATGCAGGTATTAAAGTACTAGAAGTATATTGGACTTCCCCCGTCTGTGGATGGTGTTCTCTGTCACCGTGTCAGCTTCAAGGCGCCAACTCCTCCGAGTCGGCTACCACTCCGCTGCTCCGGATGACGTCACACGCTGTACTTCCACTACGGTGTCCCTGCTGTGCCACAATCCTGTGACAGAGAACACCACCCACAGACGGAAGAAGTCCAATCTGCGTTGTGAGATTGTCCACATTGAGGCTTGAGACCTAGCCACTTGATGTGAGTAGGTTTCCAATTTTTACCCACGGCGGAGGAGGGTGTGACATCGGTCATTTAGATCATCACCCAATGTCATCATCATTGTGAACACAGTGTGTGTGTGTGTGTGTGTGTGTGTTCACATGTATACTGTTTACTATTTTTTACCCCTTTTTAATACTATTAAATCCTTTGCCTTTATTCACCTCGCTTATCACAATTGTATCCCAGGTAATGCACTATAGTAGTGTGTATGTTATTTTTGTCTCCTTTTCCTGAGGTACGTCATTCCTAAGATCCAAGCATTCACCATCTTAGCTCCATCGTGCTATTCTATTCCTCAGCGCCAGAGAGGTCTGTTTATGTTTTGCATTTCATACTGGACATTAGACACCCAGTGGACTTTTTAGGATGCTTTTTGGACAGTATCACAGGACTCTACTATTGGACTTCATGCACTATTGTTGTATTATTTATTCATTTATTATTCTTAGTTTAATTTTTGGTGGTAGTGGCGCTTTTTGTACACTAATTTTTCTATTGATAGGTTGTGGCTGATTGACCTCTTGTCGGAGGCAAAGGATCTTCAAAAGTAGTACATTTGTGGTGCACAGCTAAAGCTATTACCACTTAACATTTACTACATCACTAAAATACATCGCAACAAATACATAAGTGAATCAGTGAATGTGAAAACAGATCAAACGTATGTGAACGGATATGGCGAGGAAGACTATAGAACATAAGCTTAAAGAAAACAAAGCAACCACTTGTGGTTGGAAAGAAGTAAATCATTGCACTCAAACAAGACGGTGGATCAACCATAAAAGACAGTGCAATTATCATAGAGCTGAAATTGTATGCGAACACATAACACAGGGCATAATCCAGCAGAGGACAAGCGAGAAGAAACCACCAATGATGTAACCCTGCGTCCTTCCAAAGCAAGTGGCAAAGCAATTAAATCCATGAAGAATGGGAAAGCTCCCAGGAAAGATGGAATTACAACTGAAATCTTGAAAGAAGCTTGGGAAGAAGAAGAGAAAATCCTTGCAAAACTCTTTACATACAGCTTGGAGAACAGGAAACGTCAAGAATAAAGGAGTAATGCCATAATTATCCTCATCCACAAGAAAGGAGAGACGGACATCAACAACTACCAACCAGTCTACTTCCAATCACTTACAGGATTTTTCCGAAGACTCACTAACCGGCTCCAACAGAAGCTGGACTTCTCCCAGCCTAGAGAACTAGTGGGATTTCAACGTGGATACCACACAACCGATCACATCCAAGAAGTACAAGAAGCAATTTCCTGAAATAATACCATCTACCACTGCACTTATGATTTGTAAATTACAAAAAAGCATTTGATTCTGTCTACACCTCAGCGGTCATGGATGCTTTAAGACAAAATGTTGAAACTTACATTGATATTAGAGAACAATTTATGAGAACGCCACATCAACTATTAGATTAAATGACGATACAGACAAAATAAGTATCAGCCAGGGAGAGAGGAAGGGAGACACCATGTCACCAATGTGTTTCATTGCAACACTTCAAGAAGGGTCCAAGTCATTAGATTGGGGGGAAAAAAGGAATCCAACTCAGCTGGGAATATTTGAGTCATCCACAATTGGGAGATTACTTATTCTTTGCCACAAGTACAGAAGACCTCCAGCAACAAATTGGAGAACTCGAAGCAAGTAAGAGTGTGGGCCTCCGTATGCATCTCAGCGACACCAACGGAAAGTTCAACAAATGTGTGGAGTCTGCAAAGATTGAAATAAATTCAATACAACTAGAAGTGGAAGACTAGGTCTACTTTGGTCAGAAAATAACAACGAATGGTAACCTCTTGAATGAAATCCACAGAAGAATGAAGATGGGATTGGGGCTTTTGGAAGAAACAAGACAATATTTCAAGGGAACCTTTCACTTGTGTGAATAAGAACGTTTTAGATCAGTGTATGCCCGTGTTCACTTATGAATGTGAAACGTGGATCCTAAGTGCCAAGTTAATTCAGAAGCTTTAGACAATGCAAAGAAGTATGAAGAGATGCATGCTGGGTATTGCCGAGGAGACAGGAAAAAGAATGAATGGTTTCGAAACCAAACAAGTCTATGACATTAACACATGGGCGAAGACGACGAACAAAAGTAAGATGGGGGGGATTAAATAAAAAAAGAAATGATGTTGGAGCGACAAGGAGAAGAGGCAGTAACCGGAGTTTGTGGGAAATCATTGGGGTGGCTTCATGCTGCAGTGGGGAGACCAGGGCCGATGGGAAAATATACAAACAAAATATTGTAGTACACACAATTAATTGTTCTTGGCTGTCAGAGGGACAATGTTCTGCACGTGTGTGAATTTTATAATTCAAGAAAAAACATTCAATTACATGTAAAACTCAGAGCTAGTTAAGTAGATTTATAAGAAACAAATCTGTTAAACAAACTTACCAACGACAAACTAATCTCAGATTAATTAAATTGATATTCTCCACACATTTTTTTTTTAATCAAGTCTGATTTACTATGCAACATTGTGTCAGGCGTAAAAAATACTTACTGCTATTAAGAATGTAGTTTGGGACTATTTTACCTTTAAAAATGGTTGCTGAAATTCCAGATGCAGCACAAAAAAGGGGGAAAAAATAGTATTTAAATTCATCAATTTTACACAGTACAATAATTAGTCAATGCAATCAGCTTTCAATACAATGCAATGTGAACCACAGAGTGAGGGGGGTATTTAATTATTTCCAAATGAATTTTAAGACAAGCGACTTACAGAAGGCAGTCCCTAAGCATTCCCGCACGGGACTGGTTTAATAGTCCCATGCACACACGCGGTGTCACATGCTCGAGCATGCCACGTTTCAGGAATAGCTGGTGTTGGCCTCACTCCGTGTTTACTTATGGAGACGTTCATCACGGCTAATACTCCCATGTAGAGTAGCAACTAGTGATGTACCGAGTACCCGGAATTACCCGGTACCCGGCTCTTTTTCAGCTACCCGGAAATTACCCGGACCCGGCAACGGAGAAGTGGGCCCGAGTAATGTCAGAGTAGCTGAAAATACATCACATCACTTACCTGCAGCCAGCGACGGGAGACATCTAGGAAGAGCAGCAGGGATCCTGTGACGGTGTCAGCATCAGGAGGGTGTGTTCAGCCGGCGTTGGAGCAGCAGGAATCCATTACACAGCAGCAGGTAGCAGTGTGAGCCGGGGAACCGTGCGAGCCGGGGAACCGTGCGAGCCGGGGAACCGTGCGAGCCGGGGAACCGTGCGAGCCGGGGAACCGTGCGAGCCGGGGAACCGTGCGAGCCGGGGAACCGTGCGAGCCGGGGAACCGTGCGAGCCGGGGAACCGTGCGAGCCGGGGAACCGTGCGAGCCGGGGAACCGTGCGAGCCGGGGAACCGTGCGAGCCGGGGAACCGTGCGAGCCGGGGAACCGTGCGAGCCGGGGAACCGTGCGAGCCGGGGAACCTTGCGAGCCGGGGAACCGTGTTACCGGAGCAGGAGCGTTCCTATTGGATAGACGGCTGAAGACACTTCTGATGCGGACAACGCCACAAGACTTCTGCTGCTCTTCATAGATGTCGCTGCGGTCTTCCGCCACCCTGCAGGTACGTGCCAACCGGGTACCAGGCCGGGCAGAACAATTCATTTTGGCTGGGTACTCGTTACCCCTTTTTTTTTTTTAATTACTACCCGTACAACACCCCCAAATAGTGTAGCAACATATACAATACTCCCATATGGTGTAGCAACATATACAATACCCCCATAGAGTGTAGCAACATATACAATACCCCCATAGAGTGTAGCAACATATACAATACCCCCATATGGTGTAGCAACATATACAATACCCCCATAGAGTGTAGCAACATATACAATACCCCCATAGAGTGTAGCAACATATACTATATCCCCATATAGTGTAGCAACATATACTATATCCCCATATAGTGTAGCAACATTTACTATATCCCCATATAGTGTAGCAACATATACAATACCCCCAATACAGTGTAGCAACATATACAATACCCCCATAGAGTGTAGCAACATATACTATATCCCCATATAGTGTAGCAACATATACTATATCCCCATATAGTGTAGCAACATATACTATACCCCCATATAGTGTAGCAACATATACAATACCCCCAATACAGTGTAGCAACATATACAATACCCCCATAGAGTGTAGCAACATATACAATACCCCCATAGAGTGTAGCAACATATACTATATCCCCATATAGTGTAGCAACATTTACTATATCCCCATATAGTGTAGCAACATATACAATACCCCCATATAGTGTAGCAACATATACGATATCCCCATATAGTGTAGCAACATATACTATACCCCCATATAGTGTAGCAACATATACAATACCAAAATACAGTGTAGCGACACATACAATACCCCCATACAGTGTAGCGACAAATACTATACCCCCATAGAGTGTAGCAACATATACTATACCCCCATAGAGTGTAGCAACATATACAATACCCACATAGAGTGTAGCAACATATACTATATCCCCACATAGTGTAGCAACATATACTATATCCCCATATAGTGTAGCAACATTTACTATATCCCCATATAGTGTAGCAACATATACAATATCCCCATAGAGTGTAGCAACATATACTATATCCCCATATAGTGTAGCAACATATACTATATCCCCATATAGTGTAGCAACATATACTATACCCCCATATAGTGTAGAAACATATACAATACCCCCATATAGTGTAGCGACACATACAATACCCCCATACAGTGTAGCGACAAATACTATACCCCCATAGAGTGTAGCAACATATACAATACCCCCATATAGTGTAGCAACATATACAATACCCCCAATACAGTGTAGCAACATATACAATACCCCAATATAGTGTAGCAACATATACAATACCCCCATAGAGTGTAGCAACATATACAATACCCCCATAGAGTGTAGCAACATATACAATACCCCCATATAGTGTAGCAACATATACAATACCCCCATATAGAGTAGCAACATATACTATATCCCCATAGAGTGTAGCAACATATACTATATCCCCATATAATGTAGCAACATATACTATATCCCCATATAGGGCAGCAACATTTACTATATCCCCATATAGTGTAGCAACATATACTATATCCCCATAGAGTGTAGCAACATATACAATACCCCCATAGAGTGTAGCAACATATACAATACCCCCATATAGTGTAGCAACATATACAATACCCCCATATAGAGTAGCAACATATACTATATCCCCATAGAGTGTAGCAACATATACTATATCCCCATAGGGTGTAGCAACATATACAATACCCCCATATAGTGTAGCAACATATACAATACCCCCATATAGTATAGCAACATATACTATACCCCCATATAGTGTAGCAACATGGGAGTTGATGTAAAACCACAGAAAATACATTTCATGGCAGCCGCATCCCAATTAGAAAATGACTTGCAGCTAAATGTTTGCCTGTAAGGTTGTGTGTGCTGAACAAATATAGAAATAAATGTCAACAAATGAACCCAGCTACGGCTGTGCTTATAGAGCTGGCTATGTGACCGCTGATGTCAGCCGTCACCGTGGCTATCGCGATTCCTGCAAGGGAGGGCGACAGGGGGCGTGGTTTTATATAGCACTTTACAGAGACATTTTGCAGACACAGGTCCCTGCCCCGTGGAATTTACAATCTATGTTTTGGTGGCTGGGGCACAGGGAGATAAAGTGACTTGCCCAAGGTCACAAGGAGCAGACAGCGGGAATTGAACCAGGTTTCCGATTCAAACTCAGTGCCAGTCAGTGTCTTTACGCACTGAGCCACTGCTCCTACTTAGCCCGAGGTTAGCATGAGAGACAAGGAGTTGTCAAGTAGACACCATGGGGGTTATTCAATCAGCTGTGACAATGACGATCAGCCACAATCGCATGGGAACTCCCTTTGACTTTAATATTGCAGGTTAGAAAGGGAATGACTATGAGCCGTTTGTTTTGTCCATCTTATTTCTCATGAGATGCGGAGATCCTAGAAGGGAAGTGTAGGATTCGCACTCACGTGAGAATAACGTTTTCTTGGATCAGTTCTGCTTTGGCTTAATACCACTTGTGAAAATGAATGAACGAGCTACGGGCGCAGAAAATACACGTAGTCTCACTCACACAAATCTGATCCTCAAAAAAAGCCCGCCACCAAAATAGAGCAAAAGATCTTGTAATCAATGGTAGGCATAGCACACCTTTTTGAGGACTATAGCAAATATGTTTAAAGCAGAAATCGCACCCAAAATGGGATTCAAACCAGGGGTCGTCCTGAGCAGACCCTATCCGTGGACTCCCCCAAGTTCCCTACCCCTATACAGTTTTAGGTGCAGATGATGGCGCGAGCGGTCATCCAATAGGAACCGGCAAAGTCATTCATTGCACCTTATTGGACGGCGTTTGTTTCCCCAGGTTAAGAGGAGAAGATCAGCACCTACAGCTAAGTATTTTGTGATTCGGGGGCGGTGTCACTGGTGCAGAAGGTAGAGGTTCAGCTCTAAAGGACCCCTGGTTCGAATCCCTAATCCCCTCTGCCTCAAAACCTGCAAAAAAAATGTAAAACAATTACGAGCAGCCAAGACTGGGACTTGAAGCCCATTGTTGGACTATAGCTGGTGTGTCCGACACCATACATCCTCCTACAGCCCAGCTCATATCAATCCTTTCCCTTAAAGAAATGCCAGGACCATTACAACTCCCAATCTTGTGTAAATCTAAACAGAACCAACAAGACCGCAGTAACAAAGTCAGGCGCTCCTTACATTGATCATTTCTCAAGTTGGGCGCTGAAACTAGATAGAAAGGACAAGTGACTGCGACAGCTTACAGGAGCCTGTCACGTTCCTGGGCGCAGTGATGGGAGTATTAGGGTCCCATGTAGGAGCAGTAACTGCTTGGCCCTTACCTCGATCTTTGGCTTTATCGGACAGAAGCACCTCCACCTCCTGGTACTCGCGGATTGCGTGCAGTATGAGGTTTCCTTCCTTGCTGAAGAGAAATAGCATAGGGATGGTAATATCGTCTGTGTTCTTCCCATCGCCAGCCATTTGGAAGAGAGGAGCAGTGTCACTGCTGCTGCCGTCATTGTCATCTAGGAGAGAAATTCAACAACCAGTAAGTATAGGTGTGTGTGTGTGTGTGTGTGTGTGTGTGTGTGTGTGTGTGTGTGTGTGTGTGTGTGTGTGTGTGTGTGTGTGTGTGTGTGTGTGTGTGTGTGTACACAAAACAAAAATCAGATCCTGCACTCCTACCAAATTGGGCTAAAATATACTAGTGACATTTACATTGAGAACCTAAGTCTGTAACAAATGAGTAATTTTGTTGCATCTTTTGATCAAAACATGATTTAAGCCTGTTAGGAGTATTATAACTCTATGCTAATTGCTCTCATTGTCAGTCTACATATCACCCTCCACTGAAGAGCAGGGGAGTGTTTATGGCTGACAGAAAGGAGAGATAAGTTAGTATTAGTATTTCACACCAGGGTACTTCTGCACCCACAGGTTACCTTTACAATAAGGGAACTCCGATACTGGCTTTGGTCAGCTTTTTAACTGCACTAAATCACACATAAGCATATGCTTCATTTAATTAACCCCTTTAAGGCACTTTGAACTAAACTTTGTGAAGTATGTGATAGGACAATAAGAAATGACATATAGTCAGGGTAGGTGCCTGCTAAACGGAGGTTACCGTGACCAGGTTGGCGGCTTGAATCATGTTCTGATCAAAAGATGCAACCAAAGGACTCCTTTGTCACACAGATTTAGGTTCTAAATGTAAACAGGTCACTGGTATATTTTTGCCAAATTTTTAGCAGTGCAGGATCTTCATCAATGTAAGGCCGATCCTCTTACCGGATTATGAAACTGTTAGGAATGGGGCTGGCATTTCTTTATTTAAAGCTATATTATTTATATTTTATAAATAGAAAAACATCAGCGTTGTAAACACACAAATATACGTCTCTCTCGCGCGTGCGACACACACACACACACACACACACACACACACACACACACACACACACACACACACACACACACACACACACACACACACAGTAAATAACCACTGGTACGTCGGCTGCCTTTGGCGCTTGCCTTGGCGAGGCGGATACAACCTACCATCGCCTGCCCACAGTATTTTACTAAAGACACCCTTTTTTTAAGAAATATGAATCAGACATGGGCTGTAATATATTGACTTGTCTTTTTCATGCAGCAATAAATAGAAAATACAAATGCCGATGACACAGGCTGAAAATGACTGACTGCCCCCAACAGCATCGATGGGAACATGACAAAACCGACATTATAATCAGGACGGTACAAGAGCTAGACTGGGAAAATGCTTACCGATGACAATGCCGCCGATTGCGCCCGATTTCTGTACGTTCCGCGCCTTCTCAGCAAACATACACTGACCTCGCTGCATGAGAGCGATTCTCCCCCTTATCGCTTCGGGGTTGGTGATGTCCGAGCAGCCGCTGTACGGCTCAGTGGCGGCTACGAAGCCTCGTGTCTGTTGGAGACATGATGTCAATGACTAACAACTAACCCTTCGCTGCCAGAGAAAGGGTTGAGATACAGAAAATTGATCGCTCTTCATCTGCGTCAACACCAAATTGTACAACAGATACCAAGTCACTGGATATTACATTTGCTATTCATAATCTTCTCAATCAGTTATTCCCAACCGGTGGTCAGTGAACCCTTAGGGGTTCGTGAGGTGTCTAAAGGAATATGCCCTTCCTCCCCCCCCCCCCCCCCCCAAAAAAAGATGGCGGATATCAGGCGGTATAGTGGGTTCCTAAGCCCGTGGAGGGACTGTGCTCTTAGTAAGGTGCCAAACTGAACCTTAGTGTCCGTGATATAGCCGTCAATTACATTGGGAGCTTCTAAAAGGCTCGCCCCATAGTGCTTAGCGTCAGCCGCTGCAAGGCATTGTGGGGTGTCCCTTTGAACACTCCTGTGGAGATTTACATTTATACCACCCACACTGCACGCACACACTAAGGGTGGCATGTGGGACCCGACCAAGCCTGCGGTGCCAAGCTCAGGACACTATACTGCCCAGGGGTCAGGCGGTTTTGTTAGCAATATTTTGGCGAGTGGTTAAAACTATTTATTAATTAGGGGGAAGACACACACACGTGAAATTTATTCCTCTACGTTTCGGCTCCCAACAGAGCCTTCATCAAGAGCACCAACAGTGATACAGCAGTGATCATATTTATAACCTGAAGTGACCCCTAGAAAACCCGCAAAAACCTCACTCACTTAACCCCTGTGACGTCATGAGTCAGGTGGAAACCCAGCGGGGCCAAAATCCAAAAATGAAAACGGGGGGGAGGGAAGGGAGGTGAGATGGAGTTAGGATAATACGCCTAGAATAGTGTAGTATAAGCCCCGTAACACAAACACAAATGTAACACTTACAAATCGCAACTGCAATTTAAGCAGCAAAAAAGTAACAGTTCAGAACAGCGATGTTTAAAGGAACAACGAGGAAAAAGCCGTGTCGCAGAGGGGGGCGGCCGCAAACACTCACAAACCTAGATACTGTGGTATAGAATTTATCGTCTTCCTCTTAGCGACACTGAACTCGCACTTCTCCAGAAAGGACGGTCGTTTGTCCCTACCTGTACACCCTCGGCTTTTGAAGTTGAAATTGATATGTTTAAACTATATCACAATTTCAAAGTTAAAGACTTTTTCAAAAATACCCATACCAGTGCCAGCATTCATCCGTTTCAACCAGGGGTGAGCAAACTTTTTATGCCGAGCCCCCCTTTTCATCCATGAAATTTCTCGGGCCCCCCCAGCCTGATGTAATCAATCACATGAAAAAAACGGTATACAATGTAAATACAAATACAGCTCAGCCCCGTTATAGCGCGGTCCTCGGGGGCCACCCGATCCGACCACGTTATAACCTGGGTCGCACTAATTTAAAAAAAAAAAAATTGGCCGCCGCGCGCCTGATCGGGAGGAGGGAGGGGAGCGAGGGGGAGGAGGGAGGGGAGCGAGGGGGAGGAGGGAGGGGAGCGAGGGGGAGGAGGGAGGGGAGCGAGGGGGAGGAGGGAGGGGAGCGAGGGGGAGGAGGGGGAGGAGGGAGGGGAGGGAGGAGGGGGAGAAGAGGTGGAGTGAGGCGCCGGCATCCACCGTACTTCCCCCAGCATTCCCCTTGTACTTCCCCGAGCAGCCTCACTTCTACCAGCACCGGTTCCCTCCTCCCCCTTCAGCAGCCGCACACTGGTTTTTATTCCCCCCCCCCAGCCAGCAGCCCCACACCGATTTACCACCCGCCAGCAGCCCCACACCGATTTACCCCCCGCCGCCAGCAGCTCCGCGCCAATTTCCCCCCCTCCCGCCAGCAGCCCCGCACCGATTTACCCCCCCCGCCGCCAGCAGCCCCACACCAATTTACCCTCCCCCCGCCAGCAGCCCCGCGCCAATTCCCCCCCCCCCTCCCGCCCGCACCGATTTCCCCCCCCCACAGCCAGCAGCCCCGCACCGATCCCCCCCGCCCCACGATGCCTCAGCAGCTGACACCAGAGGTAGGAGCGCGCTCTGTGTAAGCGCTCGCAAAAAAACCCAAAAAAAACACACAATCACAACCAACACACAATCACAACCAACACACAATCACAACCAACACACAATCACAACCAACACACAATCACAACCAACACACAATCACAACCAACACACAATCACAACCAACACACAATCACAACCAACACACAATCACAACCGCACACACCACACACACATAATCACAGGCACACCACACACACACACAATCACAGGCACAGGCACACCACACACACACAATCACAGGCACACCACACACACACACAAAATCACAGGCACACCACACACACACAAAATCACAGGCACACCACACACACACACACAATCACAGGCACACCACACACACACACACACACACAATCACAGGCACACCACACACACACAATCACAGGCACACCACACACACACAATCACAGGCACACCACACACACACAATCACAGGCACACCACACACACACAATCACAGGCACACCACACGCACACAATCACAGGCACACCACGCGCACACAATCACAGGCACACCACGCACACACAATCACAGGCACACCACGCACACACAATCACAGGCACACCACGCACACACAATCACAGGCACACCACACACACACACAATCACAGGCACACCACGCACACACAATCACAGGCACACCACACACACACACAATCACAGGCACACCACATACAATCACAGGCACACCACACACAATCACAGGCACACCACACACACACAATCACAGGCACACCACACACACACAATCACAGACACAGACACACAATCACAGACACACACACACACAATCACAGACACACAGACACACACAATCATAAGTCAGGGGATGTCTGTGTGCAGGGAAGGAAAGCCCCGCCCCCTCGGACACAGACAGAGCAGAGAAGCAGCCTCAGCACGGAGCTTCTGGCCGCCCGTGCACAGCTCTGCCCGCCCCCAGGTTTCCCCGCACGCAGCCCACGCCCCCCCCCCCTAAATTACCTTGCGCCCCCCAGTTTGCGCACCGCTGGTTTAAATGACGGAGCAGCTTTGACCGGATTAATAGGAATCCGTCCCTAATAACCTTTGAGAGGATTGTCCATAAGGAGATACGTGATGTATATACACGCACCCCTACAACTAGCGCTCACACTACTAAAGCTGAAAGACTAGCCATTCGTGACTTGGCTAACAATACACACATTATCATTCAAGCGGCGGATAAAGGGGGAGCAATTGTTATGTATTATAAAGACTAAAAGGGGCATAGATCGTCAGACAATGAAATGATTCCACACATTATAAAACCATTGACCTTTGATCCTACGATGTCATACAACAGAGACTGACACTACACTACAAAATCTGGGGCCTTCCCCCACTGGAGGCCTGTTGGTCACTGTGGATGTCTCCAGCCTTTACTCGCGCATACCGCACGATAGTAGCATGACGTAGTGCGCAGCCTGATCATCAACAACCCGCATTACACGGGGGCCGCATTACACGGGTCCCCGCATTACACGGGTCCCCGCATTACACGGGGGCCCGGCATTACACGGGTCCCGGCATTACACGGGTCTCCCGCATTACACGGGTCTCCCGCATTACACGGGTCTCCCGCATTACACGGGTCTCCCGCATTACACGGGTCTCCCGCATTACACGGGTCTCCCGCATTACACGGGTCTCCCGCATTACACGGGTCTCCCGCATTACACGGGTCTCCCGCATTACACGGGTCTCCCGCATTACACGGGTCCCGCATTACACGGGGTCCCGCATTACACGGGTCCCGCATTACACGGGCCCCGCATTACACGGGCCCCGCATTACACGGGCCCCGCATTACACGGGCCCCGCATTACACGGGGGCCGCATTACACGGGTCCCCGCATTACACGGGTCCCCGCATTACACGGGTCCCCGCATTACACGGGTCCCGCATTACACGGGTCCCGCATTACACGGGTCCCGCATTACACGGGTCCCGCATTACACGGGTCCCGCATTACACGGGGGCCCGCATTACACGGGTCCCCGCATTACACGGGTCCCGCATTACACGGGGGCCCGCATTACACGGGGGCCCGCATTACACGGGGGCCCGCATTACACGGGGGCCCGCATTACACGGGGGCCCGCATTACACGGGGGCCCGCATTACACGGGGGCCCGCATTACACGGGTCCCGCATTACACGGGGGCCCGCATTACACGGGGGCCCGCATTACACGGGTCCCGCATTACACGGGTCCCGCATTACACGGGGCCCCCGGTAGATTACCCATGTTTACACATTTTACACAAAAATTACTTCAAATTTGAAACCGAGTTCTTTCTACAGGTATCGGGGAACCGCAGTGGGTTTGAATATGGTCCCTGCCGGTGCTTTTATGCATATTTATGAAAACTTACACATCCTGAACGAACCAACAGATTCCAGGTTCACCTTCGCTGCTTTGACGACCTGTTCTTTATTTGGACAGGTCCTGCCGCAGCACTGACCAGTTTTTGACAAACTTAATTCACTCCCTTCTCCGACCAGGCCGAGCACGACACAGAACACACACACAGATTGGGGTACGGGGACACGAGCTTGTGACAACTTTGTTCACCAAGGAGACGGACAGAAACAGCCTCCTTCATGCGAGAAGCCAGCACCCATTACCCCTTAAAAAGGTTTACCCTCCTCTCAGATGGTCAGGGTGGCTCGAATAGTGAGTGATCCAGAGGAAAGAAATAGACAGCTCATATGGGTTAAAGTACATCTACTGACAGGGGTTGTAGCTAGAAGGATGTCCAAAGTAGTCTTGAACGGACTAAATGATGCAACAGGAAAGTACTTTTACAGTACAATAGCAAGTCATTTGATGCGCGTTGCCATGGTGATGCATCACGTCACATGACCCCGCGGCCATGGCGGCACGTCACCGTAGACGAGGTATGACACACTGCAGAGGCCACACGCGACCCCCCAGCACTTCATTTAAATGCCGTGGGGAAGAGTGCGGGGCCTCTGCAGCTGTCGCACCCCCACTGAAAAATCTTGCGCCCCCCAACACTAAACTATTCTAGGGGTATGTATCCTAACTCAGGCTCACCCCACTTTCCCCTCCCCCGTTTTCCTTTTTGGATTTTGGATCCCGCTGGGGACTCATGACGTCACAGGGGTTCAGTGAGTGAGTTTTCGCGAGTTTTCTAGGGGCCACATCAGGTTATAAATATGATCACTGCTGTATCACTGTTGGTGCTCTTGATAAAAGGCTCCGTTGGGAGCCGAAACGTTGAGGAATAAATGTCACCTTGGGATTTGAGTGCCTGTCCTGTTTTCTTCTATCTGATGTGCTGCCTTGCTGACACCTGGTCGGTTTGCACCCTACTACCACCCGTACCAAGACCAGATAACCCAGGAAAACTTGTAGTGGGAAACGCTCAATACTTTGCTATTTTCACTGTAACTTTTTGTACCATGAAATATGTCTTAAATAAACATTTGATAAATATTATAGTACTGGAATAATCACATCTTCCTGCAGAATTTCCTTCTAAAAGCAGAACAGCAGCTAGCAAATGCTGCAACGTCGATGCCAAATCACTACAATAACGTAACCCTTGTCTGCTGGAAAGGCCAACGGCGCACAAGGCATTCTGGGTCCCATCGGATGAGAAGGGTTAAAGGGACAGGTAGTGCAATATTGTGCAGGTCCCAAACATACGGGCGGCAAGCAGAATTCTACCCACCCCTGCGATATGCGTGGAAAGGTCCATTCCAAATTGGGCTGGTCCCGCAGTCAACACCACTCTTCCAAAGAACGGGTGAGACACTATTTGCACGGCACGGGGTGGAAGCTGCTGCTCTTTCTGTTGCTGACTGGACAGCTCAATCATTTCCTGCATGAAACGTAATCCATCCTCCGCATCTATCGAGCTCGCCGCCTGCAAAACAAGGAACGTTATATATTACCGAGCTCGCCGCCTGCAAAACAAGGAACGTTATATATTACCGAGCTCGCCACCTGCAAAACAAGGAACGTTATATATTACCGAGCTCGCCGCCTGCAAAACAAGGAACGTTATATATTACCGAGCTCGCCGCCTGCAAAACAAGGAACGTTATATATTACCGAGCTCGCCGCCTGCAAAACAAGGAACGTTATATATTACCGAGCTCGCCGCCTGCAAAACAAGGAACGTTATATATTACCGAGCTCGCCGCCTGCAAAACAAGGAACGTTATATATTACCGAGCTCGCCGCCTGCAAAACAAGGAACGTTATATATTACCGAGCTCGCCGCCTGCAAAACAAGGAACGTTATATATTACCGAGCTCGCCGCCTGCAAAACAAGGAACGTTATATATTACCGAGCTCGCCGCCTGCAAAACAAGGAACGTTATATATTACCGAGCTCGCCGCCTGCAAAACAAGGAACGTTATATATTACCGAGCTCGCCGCCTGCAAAACAAGGAACGTTATATATTACCGAGCTCGCCGCCTGCAAAACAAGGAACGTTATATATTACCGAGCTCGCCGCCTGCAAAACAAGGAACGTTATATATTACCGAGCTCGCCGCCTGCAAAACAAGGAACGTTATATATTACCGAGCTCGCCGCCTGCAAAACAAGGAACGTTATATATTACCGAGCTCGCCGCCTGCAAAACAAGGAACGTTATATATTACCGAGCTCGCCGCCTGCAAAACAAGGAACGTTATATATTACCGAGCTCGCCGCCTGCAAAACAAGGAACGTTATATATTACCGAGCTCGCCGCCTGCAAAACAAGGAACGTTATATATTACCGAGCTCGCCGCCTGCAAAACAAGGAACGTTATATATTACCGAGCTCGCCGCCTGCAAAACAAGGAACGTTATATATTACCGAGCTCGCCGCCTGCAAAACAAGGAACGTTATATATTACCGAGCTCGCCGCCTGCAAAACAAGGAAAGTTATATATTACCGAGCTCGGCGCCTGCAAAACAAGGAACGTTATATATTACCGAGCTCGCCGCCTGCAAAACAAGGAACGTTATATATTACCGAGCTCGCCGCCTGCAAAACAAGGAACGTTATATATTACCGAGCTCGCCGCCTGCAAAACATGGAACGTTATATATTACCGAGCTCGCCGCCTGCAAAACAAGGAACGTTATATATTACTGAGCTCGCCGCCTGCAAAACAAGGAACGTTATATATTACCGAGCTCGCCGCCTGCAAAACATGGAACGTTATATATTACCGAGCTCGCCGCCTGCAAAAATGGAACGTTATATATTACCGAGCTCGCCGCCTGCAAAACAAGGAACGTTATATATTACCGAGCTCGCCGCCTGCAAAAATGGAACATTATATATTACCGAGCTCGCCGCCTGCAAAACAAGGAACGTTATATTACTGAACTCGCCGCCTGCAAAACAAGGAACGTTATATATTACTGAACTCGCCGCCTGCAAAACAAGGCACACGTTATATATTACCGAGCTCGCCGCATGCAAAACAAGGAACGTTATATATTACTGAGCTCGCCGCCTGCAAAACAAGGAACGTTATATATTACTGAGCTCGCCGCCTGCAAAACAAGGAACGTTATATATTACCGAGCTCGCCGCCTGCAAAACAAGGAACGTTATATATTACCGAGCTCGCCGCCTGCAAAACAAGGAACGTTATATATTACCGAGCTCGGCGCCTGCAAAACAAGGAACGTTATATATTACCGAGCTCGCCGCCTGCAAAACAAGGAACGTTATATATTACCGAGCTCGCCGCCTGCAAAACATGGAACGTTATATATTACCGAGCTCGCCGCCTGCAAAACAAGGAACGTTATATATTACTGAGCTCGCCGCCTGCAAAACAAGGAACGTTATATATTACCGAGCTCGCCGCCTGCAAAACATGGAACGTTATATATTACCGAGCTCGCCGCCTGCAAAAATGGAACGTTATATATTACCGAGCTCGCCGCCTGCAAAACAAGGAACGTTATATATTACCGAGCTCGCCGCCTGCAAAAATGGAACGTTATATATTACCGAGCTCGCCGCCTGCAAAACAAGGAACGTTATATTACTGAACTCGCCGCCTGCAAAACAAGGAACGTTATATATTACTGAACTCGCCGCCTGCAAAACAAGGCACACGTTATATATTACCGAGCTCGCCGCATGCAAAACAAGGAACGTTATATATCACTGAGCTCGCCGCCTGCAAAACAAGGAACGTTATATATTACTGAGCTCGCCGCCTGCAAAACAAGGAACGTTATATATTACCGAGCTCGCCGCCTGCAAAACAAGGAACGTTATATATTACCGAGCTCGCCGCCTGCAAAACAAGGAACGTTATATATTACCGAGCTCGGCGCCTGCAAAACAAGCAACGTTATATATTACGGAGCTCGCCGCCTGCAAAACAAGGAACATTATATATTACCGAGCTCGCCGCCTGCAAAACAAGCAACGTTATATATTACTGAGCTCGCCGCCTGCAAAACAAGCAACGTTATATATTACTGAGCTCGCCGCCTGCAAAACAAGGAACATTATATATTACCGAGCTCGCCGCCTGCAAAACAAGGAACGTTATATATTACCGAGCTCGCCGCCTGCAAAACAAGGAACGTTATATATTACCGAGCTCGGCGCCTGCAAAACAAGCAACGTTATATATTACTGAGCTCGCCGCCTGCAAAACAAGGAACATTATATATTACCGAGCTCGCCGCCTGCAAAACATGGAACGTTATATATTACCGAGCTCGCCGCCTGCAAAAATGGAACGTTATATATTAACGAGCTCGCCGCCTGCAAAACAAGGAACGTTATATATTACTGAACTCGCCGCCTGCAAAACAAGGAACGTTATATATTACTGAACTCGCCACCTGCAAAACAAGGCACACGTTATATATTACTGAACTCGCCGCCTGCAAAACAAGGAACGTTATATATTACTGAGCTCGCCGCCTGCAAAACAAGGAACGTTATATATTACTGAGCTCGCCGCCTGCAAAACAAGGAACGTTATATATTACTGAGCTCGCTGCCTATGTTTGTGAAATAGAAGTGTTCAAATACATGGTGTATGCACATATTTGGAGTTAATTTTCACAAGTACCCTACGTAAAAACTTTACTCTCACAAATATAGAAATATCCATGACTGACGGGGACTCTGTCCTCTATCTATCAGTGACGCCATTATCCCCGGAGACACATTGGAGCCGGCATCAGAGATAGCCTCCTGCATGGCTGCCTCAAGATCTATGCCCATCTGGAAGCCAACCATTGGCTTCCCACCGAGACCATAAGGACATAGGAGGTAAGGAACCAATGGGAGAACGAAGGTGAAAGAAGACACAACAGGGAAAGAGGGCATGGAGGAGAAGGGGAAAGGGGGAATGGGAATGGGAATGGAACGATTGGCAAGGCTTTCCACCCTTTCTTCAATGGTAATGTGTATGTTACGTTCTCCTTTCATTGGATATATTACGGAGGAATTAAAGCAGTATGCATCAATAAATGTGGACCCTCACCTGGTTTGCATGTTGGACAAGCTGTACTCTTCCATCTTTCAGGTGAATCAAACTGACGCCCATCTTCTTCAGGATCTCCAAATGTTCCGAGTTACTGGCCATGAAATCTCTCGCTCGTAGGGGAGGCCTGTTCCCACTGCCAGAGATCTCGTCCCTGCCAAAGCCCAAAACAGACGGTATATTAATAATGTACGAGAAAAGGGAAAGCAAACGAACATTATTACTTCAAGCAAAATAGAAGAAAGAGGTTACCGGCCGCGTCGAGAGAGACAGGAAGCCAGCGGTCAAACGGATGAGCTGAAGAATATCCAGGCGCTAATATCACCATATAAAGTGATATTTATTTTACATAGAACGACCAACGTTTTGGCCTCAAAGGGATGTGTGTGTATCTGTGTGTGCATATGTATGTGTGCGTGCACGTACACGCTTATACAAACACACACTATCTGTTTAAAGGATTTCAGTTTGTAGATGTTTACGGCACACCACGGCTTTTACTCCTGAACAGAAACACACATTGTGCTAGATTTATCACAGTTTCTCCGCTGATAAACTACAGCACATTCATTTTGTGATACATTGGGATCGTTGTTTAGCTTTAGAGACTTTTGATGGACACTTGTCTTTAACATAGGAAAAAATGTACTTCATAAAGAGAATAATTTCAGTTACAATAACAAACGAGATCCTCCCCAGTTCTACGAGTCTGAAAGAGTGGCTTAGCGAAGAAGAACATTTCCTTTGAAGCCGCAATCCTACTTTCCTTATTTTAATAATTTTTATTTTTTTTGGAAAGTTATAGGATTGAAAAGCAAAGGGGTTCTGAGGCCGTACCGCGTTCATTTCCGCTCCGGGGACCCCCTGCTCCCCGAGATTCTCATCTCCGCAGGGGGGGGGGGGGCGGAAGCAGAGCCGGCTGGGCTGTGTGGAGCCATCAAATGACAGATTAAATATCCCGCATCATGAGGGCCAATAGGAAACCGTGACATCATCCCTTGCGGATTCCTATTGGCCAGCGCGACCAGGACATTAAAACTGGTGGCACTGCTACTGGCGCCCCGTACGGAGGTGTATATCTCTGGGAGCAGGGAGTCCCCGGAGCTGGAATGAACGGGGTTCATCTCCCGAGACTTCCTGCTGCCCATCTAGGGGGAAACTTTTCTGAGAAGCATATGCTCCTTTTAAGCAAGTGAAACGCTGTCTTGATCCCCGATTTAGCTCTCCTTGTACAGGTCACATGGCACATACAGTATTTACCAAGCAGCTTTCTCCAATCGGTCACGTTCTGGCGCTTTAAGACGCCTTACAGTCCTTGTATGGCTTAGAAGCGTGTCTTCCAGCACTGGATTGGGCCCTGCTTATTTAGTATTTCTTTTTCTACGCGTGTGTGTATATATTATAAGCAATAATATATAAAGCAATAATAAGATTGCAAGCCCTATGTAGCAGGGAAGGATTGTCAATAGACCATATAGAACGTACTAGACAATCCTTCCCTGCTACATAGGGCTTGCAATATTATTATTATATGTACGTACATGTACACACACACACACACACACACACACACACACACACACACACACACACACACACACACACACACACACACACACACACACACACACACACACACACACACACACACACTTTCTTGTCCATAACACGGACAGTGTATGCAGCGCAGTACATAGAGTTCTCCAAACACGATTCCCTCACCCACAGAGCTTACAATCTAATGTTGGTCACTGAGGCACAGTGGACTTGAGTAACTTGTCCAAGGTCACAAAAGCCGACCCTGAGCAAGTTACTCAATCTGATATTCATGACAACAGCATGCAGCGTCTCCTTCAGAATATGAATTGGTGTTTTTAAAAACAAAAAACAAATGACCCCTATTTTTGAAGTTAGTTTGTAAACATTGAGAGTTCAGACTTGGGAGCAGTTTGATTTCCTTTGGCAGTTCAAATCGTTGTCTGGATTTGTTTAGGGAAACCAATTAGACTTCCCTTCTTTACAGAAAGGTTGTTTCTGGCTGGTTACATGGGATTGCACCTTTAACGTCTGGTACAAAGAGAAGATAATTATTACAAACAAGCAATATAATGAAGCTGAAGTAAATATAAGCGAATAAGAAAAGGAGCTCTCTTACATTCGGGAAGGGCCCCGCGGACAATTCTTATCCACCACGTTCTTTAAAGGTTCCCGGATGCTTTGTGCGTACATCGGGTCGTTTGGGAAGAGGATCTGGGTGTTCGGACACGACCAGTCGAAGTTACTGTCATCCAGTTCGGTGTAGTGTGTAGTCTGGAATGAAAAGTGGCTTTAGCATTAGAAAACCATTTTTCCTTATTTCGGGGATTATTCTTTAAAATCTCACAGTAGCAAAACTGGTGCAAGTCCCCGGCATTTAAAGTTTAAAAAAGCCTACAGCCTTTTACTTCCATTTAGTTTTTATTTTGCAAGATTTTGTTCTACATACAAGTCTGCCGTCACCTCTTTTTAAACTGTTTTATTCCCAATAGTCTAACCGTGTGAAAGGTGCAAGTACAGCAGCAGATATTGCTGTGTAAACACACTGCTGCAGGCTCGGTGGCTTCTTAACGCTAGGAGTGGCCGTTCTGTTCCCTGAACGCAGCGATCAGAGCTGGAACCAGCCCTATGGCGTACAGGTAACACCATGCAACAAATGCTGGTATTTTAGGGGGCGATCGGACCGAAGTGGATTGTCCTGCATTGCTGTTTACATAGGGATGTCCCCCACAATGTGATCACTACACCAAGGAAGGATGTGGTGTAGTAAATGATGTAGTAATGATGTAGTAACATTGTGTTTATTGCACAATCAGCTTAGCAATGAAGGTGTAGTCCTGTTGGATGAAACATGTTGGTGTTTCCTACACCTTCATTGCCAAGCTGATTGTGTTTATTGCACAATGTTACTACACCTGGAGTTGCCCTATCTATTTTTGATCCACTGATGCGGATGCTCCTTTCCTTCTACATATCCTGATCTCTACCACTGAGGATTGCACGCTGCAGAGTTTTTCCCTGTCTGGATCTCACCGTCAGGTAAAGGGAACAGCCCCTCTGTGTTTACCTTCTCAGTGCCTGCTGTTTTATTGATCTAAACCCTATAGGTAGGTAATTACTTACCAGGGGACCAATCTCTGTGGTAGCCAGGTGGGCACCACTAGGTCCCTTAATCTCCCTTGGGTGATCTCTGTTATTATAAAGTTATTAAGGACATTGGGACTATACTCTGAATATATTATTCTTATACTGTACAATAGAGCACTTACTGGTGAAGCCCCATCTACCAAATCACCAATATGTAAAGATTAAGTCATCCCAGATATCTTTACTGAGATCTGAGGCAGGGATTCACCATGCTCTGATAGTGGATATCAGAGCTTGATCCAGCATTAACTGCCAATGGCTTGAATGGCAGTTAAGTGGACTTATCCTAGCTTAGCTTCAAGTGAACTGTTAGTCTAGTTATCCAATCAAAATTGTCCCTCCAGTGAATTCATACGGTCTTGTATCGTGTAATAATTTCTACCTCTGGTTTTTTCTAGACAGGTCTCGGCAGAGATCTCTACAACATCTTTAGATAACCCCATTGTTCTTCTTTTCTACCCAGCAAAATGTAGGGCTTCGTAAAATAAGTGCTCATGTAGTCCCGGACTTTTGATGCCGCATCCAAGTATAATAAACTAACCTTCGTCTTTTTACACTGATATCCAAGGCACAGGACCCAACCTCATTTGTGACTACTACTGATGTTAGTATGTGACATTATTCCCCAAGATAACACCACAGTGACGGCTGCCTTTCTTTACCCAAAACTGACACCTAGAACAGGTTTGAAATTGTTATTTAAAGTTAGTTTGTAAGCATGGTGAGCTGAGAATTGGGGTGGGTTCGACTTCCCCTGGTTGCTCCCTTTTATTTGAGGTCACGGTTTAGTAGATGAGGTTGAAAAAAAAAAAGGTTCAACCTATTTTAAATTTAGACAACAGATACTTTATCCTATATCCGTACTTACAGTATATTGATCCAGAGGAAGGCAAACAAAAAAAACCCCAGTGACACATTATCCAATGATATCTCATAAGGGGACAAATAAATTCCTTCCTGACGGCAAGAATTGGCAATAAGATTAATCCCTTCCCATGTTTACTTATTTGGTGTATCCCTGTATACCTTTCCTTTCTATAAAGATGTCCAACTTTTTTTTTTTTTTAACAAATCTATTGTATCTGCCATCACAGTCTCCATGGGTAATGAATCACACATTGTAACTGCCCTTACTGGAAAGAACCCTTTCCTTTGTTGCTGTGAAATCTCCTTTCTTCCAACCTTAAGGGACGACCCAGAGTCCTTTGTACTGCCCGTGGGATGAATAGTTCTTTTGCGAGCTCCTTGTACTGTCCCTGAATATATTTGTATATAGTTACCATATCCCTTCTTAGACGACTCTTTTCTTTTTTTTGTTTCAATTTTTTTTATTGTTTTAGAGAGACATAACAAATATATAGTCTTGGAATACATGTGATGTTTCAACAGTGTCACTTGTCCATACAACAAAGGGCATTAACAGTTCGTCATCATTACTGAAATAAAATAGTTGCTATAACACTGTTTTTGAATAAGTGTGGTCTGTCTTCCTATTTCCGGTTGTGTTAGACGCCTTTTTTCTAATGTAAACAAATCTAATTTAGCTAGCCTCGCCTCATAAATCAGATTATCCATCCACTGTATTAATTTGGTGGCTCTTCTCTGCATAGAGGGGCATAACTATGCTTCCTTTCCTTCCACACCTTTGCTCCCCTTAACTTGATTGGTTCTGTGATCTCTCTATCATGCACAGGTCCTAACTTGTGAGTACTACAGACGTGTACGTGACATGTTCCCTCCAGATAACACAACATATTCTGTTAGAACACATGAGTTTCCAAAGGATTGCACGGCAGTGTTGGTGCGGAATGTCACCGCGGATCCCCCCAGAGGGGAGAATGAAACATTCGACACCTGCAGACTGACGCTTTGAACTTATTGCACTCAGGGCAGTGTCGGGCTTCACTGCGGACCAGAATTACTTATTTCTATTGCAAAGCAAGCAGCACGGGAGAAAGGAAAGGAACACGTACTGTATTTTTTTTGGCGCTGGTGGGGTTTGCAGTAGAAAGCCACAGAGGTAAGAGATGTGCTTCGGTCGTGAAAATATAATCTTCTATATCAAATATAAGGTCTTCCCGCTCCGAGAACAGCAAATAGAGATACTTAAACATCTCTGCCAGGAAAAAGGAATCCATTCTGAAACAAGAAATTAACAACATAGATCAATGGCTGCGATTTCAGAAACGCGGCTTCCAGCTGTATGCACTTTAGTATAATACAATGTTCTGCATATTATATTTATGAGCCACTGATTGAGGAGAGAGGGGGGGGAGGAAGAGGGGAATGGCGCCTTTCTAAAAGCAAAACGGCGACGCTCTTAACTTTGTAATGAATAGAACTAGGCGCACGATGACCGGAACAAGCGGAGTAGTATATATTACCTGTCCTCGTGACTCCCGGTGCGCACGTCTTTCACTGCGGCGAATCCACACGGCACGCGAGCGTATTTATTCAGATTGTCAATAATAGTTTTCCCCACATCCAGGTAATACGGATCTCCGGTGGCCTGTTGATAGGTTTATTAATACACAATGTACACAATGTACACAATGTACACAATGTACACAATGTACACAATGTACACACGAGCTCGCGCGCTGTCCCCAGAGCCACAGCAAAAAAAGCAAGATGCCGCAGCACCAGAGAAGGTCAAAGTCGCAGCGACCTGGGGGGGAGGAGGGGTCTGGGGCATACTTCCGTCTCGGATTTGCCGCGATGTGACTCCCTGCTGCCGGGGAATACCACGGTTCCATCCCGCCACTTTCCTCGGATGTGGGGACAGTAAGCCTGGCTACATTTGTATGTCAAAACCCTTTGTACATCATCTTTCTGACACCTATAAGTATTTATTAGTTTAAAGTGAGACTTGGGAGGGGTCTCATTTCCTCCGGCTGCCCCCCGTTTGCAGGGGCACCCCTGTGTGATCAGCAAGTCCACCTCCCCATATCCTTATTGGCTCTCTGATAAGTTGCTTTACAAACACTTCCCCATTCAGAGGCCCCTAAGGCTTCGGGCCCCAGTTCTCCCTACTGCCCGCGCGCCTTGCGGGGCTATTACGGGGCATATCTGCCCTGCCATTGGCTGCGTGCTGACCATGTGACTGCGCCGCGGCACGGGTAGACAAAATTATTGTGTACGCTGGCAGCAGCGAAGACATCACAGCGCTTTGCGCGCCCACACACAGCCACCAGGGCCTGTCCCATAGAGGGCTGTGCTGTGTGGCGCGCACGCTGTAGTGAGTGAGTGCGCTCCGCCGTGACCGCCGGGGACTCGGCCTAAGAAATGTAACCGGACGGCTTTTAAAAACCGCCAAAGTCCCATTACCAGGAAATTGCAACTCCACTTCCTACCCCGACCCAAAGATGCAGCACTGTGCCAATTAACGGGTTACACAGCCCGTATTAATGACATTTTTAATAAACCCATTTTTAGTTTTTATTTACAACGTCACTGGCTGCTGTTTTAACCTAGGCAGTATCGGGGTTAATCCAACAACTACAAGTACTATTTTAAATGCAACTATTTTAACTACATTTTTAGGGTAACAAAAAAATTAAAATAAATTGCACTGGGCATGGTATATCAATAAGACCTTTAGGTAAATATAATGCGCAGTAGTGATACGAGCAGACTGGTTTACTGGGCAATTACATCAGAACTGGAGTTACGACTAAGAGGCTTAATATTTCCCCACAATGCAGCCGATGGGGTCGTTTTCAGACGAAATTCACCATTAACTTCTCAGTGGAAGGTTGGGTGCTCGGGCAGAGCTAGGATAAGTTCGAGGGTCAGTTTACCCAGCACACGCAATTTCACGGGGGTAAGCGGTGTGAGAAGCCAGGACCCCAAGCAGGGTTTGTTCTTACTTTATACAGGAAATAGGTACTTTCTGCAAACTCTGGTCTTAGTGGATGCTGGGCCCAGTGAACTCGAAAATCTGTTGTGAAAGCCTGAAGATAAAGAACACACCGTTTCAGACACAAGCCTTCATTTCCTTCTCACCCGCTGCAGAATTTTCCGCAAGTCCCTGCCTAAAATAAAGTGACTTGCCCAAGGTCACAACGAGCCGACACTGGGATTTGAAGGGCAGCGCTGTTCCCACTGAGCGTGTCCTTAATTTGTTTAAAGGAGCTAAACGTGCCGACCCATAATTTTTTTTACATATAAAAACACACACTTTATAAATGGAAGCCATAGAGCGGATTGACGCCATTCCAAGCTACATGGATTCCAGAGGTATTTCGTTTAGAAATTCCCTTACAAGAATTCATGTCTGGGAGAAACAATATGGGAACTGGTGTCAGCCTCATTCTGGCAGCCAATAGAAAGCCGTGGTATCAGTCACGTGACATTACAGCTTTCTGATTGGGTGACCGTGCTGATGTTTTTTTTCCCTCAAACACAGAACTAAAAAAAAAAAAAAAAATCTATCATGTCGGCAAACTGGGGCTCCCCGAAGTTTGAGCGGTGGGGTTCAGATTAATGGGACCCCCCCGGACGTATAGGGTGTAAAAATAAATAACCTTGGTTTTGGGGAGGAGGTTACTACTTGCAAGTATATTGACTTATGTATAAATCGCTACAGATGTAGCAGAAAGCAACATGAAGTAACACAAAAGAATGCGTTAAATAATGCATGTTTTCTGCTTCGATTTGTTTTCAATGGTGCTACTGTGAAATAAGGTTAATGAAGTATAATACTGAAGCTAGAATCCGTAGTTTGAACACCAAAACAATACATAAGAATATTCCTATGTTACGTACTTAAGGACAGTGTAAGCATGATAAAAAGCACAGCATACCAACAGATCAGCAGAAATTATCACAAGTTTGTATGCATTTAAAAGTAAAGTTTTGGGGTGAAAAAAAATGTAAAAGCTGTAAATACACACACCACTTACCTCTGGTAGGAAATTATGCTTTTTTATGACCTGGTACAACATTTCATGAGTTTCTATTGCGGGTCTTATGTCCCCTTTCAGAACCTAGAAAGCAAAAATAAAGATATAGATATAGATATATAGATATATATTCATAAGATAATTATAAATGCAACACTAACACGTGACTACAGTACATGTGTAATGCAACACGGCTGCGTGAGTTTCCCACAGAGGGGAAACAAGAAGAAAAGTCCCAAAGCCAGAGAAGGCCGCAGGCGCCCTGCCGCCCCAAAGCCAGAGAAGGCCGCCGGCACCCTGCCGCCCCAAAGCCAGAGAAGGCCGCCGGCACCCTGCAGTCCCAAAGCCAGAGAAGGCCGCCGGCGCCCTGCCGCCCCAAAGCCAGAGAAGGCCGCCGGCGCCCTGCCGCCCCAAAGCCAGAGAAGGCCGCCGGCGCCCTGCCGCCCCAAAGCCAGAGAAAGCCGCCGGCGCCCTGCCGCCCCAAAGCCAGAGAAGGCCGCGGGCGCCCTGCCGTCCCATAGCCAGAGAAGGCTGCGGGCACCTTGCCGCCCCAAAGCCAGAGAAGGCCGCCGGCACCCTGCCGCCCCAAAGCCAGAGAAGGCCGCCGGCACCCTGCCGCCCCAAAGCCAGAGAAGGCCGCCGGCACCCTGCCGCCCCAAAGCCAGAGAAGGCCGCGGGCATCTTGCCGCCCCAAAGCCAGAGAAGGCCGCCGGCACCTTGCCGCCCCAAAGCCAGAGAAGGCCGCCGGCACCTTGCCGCCCCAAAGCCAGAGAAGGCCGCCGGCACCCTGCCGCCCCAAAGCCAGAGAAGGCCGCCGGCACCTTGCCGCCCCAAAGCCAGAGAAGGCCGCCGGCACCCTGCCGCCCCAAAGCCAGAGAAGGCCGCGGGCATCTTGCCGCCCCAAAGCCAGAGAAGGCCGCCGGCACCCTGCACTTCTATTAAGTATCCATTATAAAAAGTTCAGACCACATAATACATTTCCTGTCAGCAGCAACACTGCCCAAAATCAGATAGCAAATCTCCCGGTTAATAACTTGGGTGGGGAGGTGGTACGCGCCCAATACCGCTGGAGGAGCCGATAGCGCTTTGCTTTCTAGAGACAGAAGTGATGTATATACAGATGCTATTACCCCTGTCAACACACAAAACGGGTGATGTCGTTAACCATTGTTTTCAATAGCATTACAGTTATATGATGGTCAGCCTTAAGGCATCGCATTAACGAGGCAATAAACTCTGCTTCAGATGTAGCCCTTAAGAGACAAAATACATGCAAAAGAAAGGCCCTATTTAATATGTGCAGGTGTACTGATGTATAAAGATATTTGTATTGGCCAATACAGTTATGTTGGCATTTATGGGGTTACGATTTGTCTTTGCAAAAGTGGGAGGGTTTTAGTGAAGTTACAAATGAAATGCCCTATTTAATCCACGTGTCACTTCTGCGTGAAGAAAGCACGCGAAAGTGCCCGTAACAGCTACGGGTTCGTACGGTGGCTTTGGACGCATGCAGCCTCATCCTTCACGTCTTCTTGACGATGCAATTGTACTGTACAGAGCTTTCTAAACCTCATATATCTCATCCTCAAGAGCACTGTGCCATTTATTGGACGGTACATTAGCAGAATACCTGATGAAGGCCCCCGAGAGATTGAAAGCTTGTAACACAACTACTTGTTCTTAGAAAAGGTCTCATACCCCCTACTCCCTCTCCCGACTCCGTTACTACATGGAAGAAAGGACCAACCCTGTGACCTACCCTTCTTTGCATGCATTATAAGAAGAAATCTATGAGGTTTGGGAAGCTCTGAACACTGGGATTACATCTATGGAGAATGTGTCCCTAAAACATATCCTAATGTCCCACTGAATATGGTGTAGGACGGCAAATACTTAAACGTTAACTCTCCAGGTTTCATTTTAGGATCTACACACCGGCGATGAAACAACAGATGTAACAGCCAGACCGTGCTATCACTCCACATTCAGGGCGGCGAGCGCCTTACCTGCAGACCGGGGAAAAACGCCAGCAACGAGTCCATCCACGTCCGCGCCGTTAACATCGGTTTGTGGATATGAACGTCGAGCAGAAGGGGAGGCTGACTGATATACCTCATGATGGCGTCGTAATGCTGAACACGGAGAAACCGGTGTTACGCACACGTGTTAACGGTAACACTACTCTACTGGCACGTGCAATTCTATACCCACAACACATTAAATTCTTACAATCAAGCACATAAAAATCCCACGTGTGCACATTCACATGTCTCAGACAGGTCTGCATCCCTGCCCTTACCCATTATCTCCTAGCATACAATGCTACCACTGCAGCCAGGGATTCTGGGTAATGACATGCAAATCAGCACTGAGTCACTCATTACTTATCCATTTTAACATTAAGCCCTATGAAATTCTCCATAGATTAAATTATACAGGTAGACATAATTGGGTCAGCAGCGCTTTCCTCCACCTACTTCTGGGTGTCTACAATTAGATATGTTCTGCATGAACTAAAGTCCGATACCAGCTATCGAAGAAACGACACAGGACCTGATGGCTTTGATGCAGATAAGATTCTTCACTAATCAACATGCACAAGTCTAAACCATGCCGACTGTTCTCTGTCTTTGATACTCTACTCAAACCACCCTCAGCTGCCTCTCCTTCCTCCATCTCCGCTCAGGACTTTGCTGACTATTTTAAGGAAAAGGTGGAATCCATACGTCAGAACATCCCCTCTGTTTCTTCCTCCCATCCTACACCTCTTCCTATCTCTCCTCCTGCCTTCCTTTACTCTTTTTCCACTGTCTCAGAGGAGGATGTGTCGCTGTTGATCGCCTCTTCTCCCTCTACCACTTGCCCTCTTGACCCCATTCCCTCCCATCTCCTAAAACCTCTTGCTCCTACTATAATCCCTACGCTCACGCACATTTTTAACTCCTCCCTCTGCTCTGGAACCTTTCCATCCTCCTTCAAACATGCAACAGTCATACCATTACTCAAAAACAGCAAGCTTGACCCTACCTGTCTTTCTAACTATCGGCAGGTCTCCCTCCTGCCTTTTGCCTCTAAACTCCTTGAACGTCTTGTATTCGCTCGCTTGCTCCATTTTCTCAACACCTATTCTCTCCTAGACCCTCTACAATCTGGCTTCCGCACTGCTCACTCCACGGAAACAGCCCTCACTAAAATAACTGACGACCTCCATGCTGCCAAAGACAGAGGTCATTACACTCTGCTCATATTACTCAACCTCTCTGCAGCATTTGACACCGTGGACCACCCTCTTCTCCTTCACATTCTCCATACTCTTGGCATTCGGAACAAAGCTCTATCCTGGATCTCATCCTACCTCTCCCATCGTACTTTCAGTGTCTCTTCTGCTAATACCTCCTCCTCCTCTATTGATCTCTCTGTGGGGGTAACCCAGGGCTCTGTCCTGGGACCTCTTCTCTTTTCTCTGTATACACTCTCTCTAGGTGACCTAATAACATCTTTTGGGTTTTATTATCACCTCTATGCTGACGACACACAAATATATTTCTCAACACCCGACCTTACACCTGCTGTACAAACCAAAGTTTCTGAATGTCTCTCTGCTATATCATCCTGGATGGCCCTCCGCCGCCTTAAACGCAACAAGGCTAAAACAGAGCTCCTCATACTTCCTCCCAAACCTGCCCCTACTACCTCCTTCCCCATTACTGTTGGAACTACGATCATTCACCCAGTAGCCCAAGCACGCTGCCTTGGGGTCACACTCGACTCCTCTCTCACATTTGCCCCTCACATTCAAAACGTTTCTAAAACCTGTCGCTTTTTCCTCCGCAATATAACAAAGATACGCCCTTTCCTCTGTTGCTCGACTGCTAAAACTCTGACTCAGGCCCTCATTCTCTTCCGTCTTGATTACTGTAACCTCCTGCTGTCCGGCCTTCCTGCCTCTCACCTGTCTCCCCTACAATCTATCCTTAACGCTGCTGCCAGAATCACTCTACTCTTTCCTAGATCTGTCTCAGCATCTCCCCTCATGAAATCCCTCTTCTGGCTACCGATCAAATCCCGCATCTCACACTCCATTCTTCTCCTCACTTTTAAAGCTTTACACTCTTCTGCCCCTCCTTACATCTCAGCCCTAATTTCTCGTTATGCACCATCCAGACTCTTGCGTTCTTCTCAAGGATGTCTTCTTTCTACCCCCTTTGTATCTAAAGCCCTCTCCCGCCTTAAACCTTTTTCATTGACTGCCCCTCACCTCTGGAATGCCCTTCCCCTCAGTACCCGACTAGCACCCTCTCTATCCACCTTTAAGACCCACCTTAAGACACACTTGCTTAAAGAAGCATATGAATAGCACTGTGGCTATTCTGAACACATGGCACATAAAGCTTGGCCCCCGCAGATGCACTTACCAGAACTCCCTCCTACTGTCTCTGTACGTTCTCCCTACCTACCAATTAGACTGTATGCTCCTCGGAGCAGGGACTCCTCTTCCTTAATGTCTAAAGCACTTATTCCCATGATCTGTTATTTATATTATCTGTTATTTATTTGATTACCACATGTATTACTGCTGTGAAGCGCTATGTATATTAATGGCGCTATATAAATAAAGACATACAATACAATACAGTTCTGTGCATACAATGATGTAGAAATATGCTTCTAACAATAGGAAATTTGGTCTGTAAAACTTTATGAACAGAAGGGATTTAAACCTGGTTTGTACAAGTCCTGATTGCTGTGTCTTACATTCTGGCCTAAAACAGGTCATTGGCACACCCATAAAACCGCAGGGTAATGACAAAACACAGCACATCAATATACGTGCATTTAAAGGGACAATACCTCCTAGGACCAGAGAGTACAAGTGCCATATTTAAGAGCTTATATGAGACTGGTTGATGTCTTTTTTTATTTTTTTTAGCATCATCATCTGACACTTAAGTGCAACCTACAAGATCCCAGGCAGCAGGCAGTTACTCGGGAGGATCAGGTCAAACAAAGCAAATTCATTTTTTTATCCAATGGGTGACTAAGGTAATAGATATGGGAGGAGTCGGAGATGCGGCTCATCTTTGACATTGTCCCACATAGAAGACAGATAAGCTGCATTGCATGGAATCGATTGGATGGATAGGCGACAGAATTGTCATTCAGGGAGAGCATTCAGAGGGTGGGGGGGGGGGGGGGGGGGAAGGTGACCCAGTGGAGAACCTCCGGGATCTGCATTGGGACTGCTGCTCTTTAATATATATTAGTGACATTAGTCTGGAGAGGAAAGGGTGCCTTTTTGCAGATGACACAAAGATCTGTAACAGGGTTGACACTCCAGGGGGGTGAGGGGGTAAATAAAATGATTAATGGGTTTAGATAGATTGGAGGAATGGTCAAGTGTGGCAATTTCCCGACGGGTCATCAAATTCAGACTGTAAGCTCTGTGGACCAGGGAAAGGGAACAATTTATGTACAGCTCTGCGCATATCAATATTTGTGTCTCTTTGCAAGTCCACCAACCTCGGCTGCTCCTCTGTTTACATCTCGTAATAAAATCGGATGACATAAATCGGATTTATTACAAATGAAGCAACGGAGCCTGCCATTTACTTATTCTAACAATGATGAGAAGTCATCCACCTACTGTATTAAATCTTTCCAGGTAGCTGTCATCCCCCAGCAGTACGTAGGCCTTTAGCAAATATTCGTAGTAAGAATCTATCCCGGCTCCAACACCACTGTCTTAAAAAGATACAATGCATTTTATTTTAAAAGATACATACTAAAAGTGAAAAGTTATTTTAATGCATTACACAGGTTCGTTAATAAGTAAATTGCTTTTTTGAATTTTTTTTATCAGGTATTGAACAAAGACCGAATCATACAGGGTAGTCTGCACAGTTGCTGTCCCCTCTAGCAGTGGTGAGAGGTTATGGGGTCAGTCCCTGCAAGCACAGTGAACTAATGGCAGTGACATGTTTAAGGGGTCAGTCCCTGCAAGCACAGTGTACTAATGGCAGTGACATGTTTAAGGGGTCAGTCCCTGCAAGCACAGTGTACTAATGACAGTGACATGTTTAAGGGGTCAGTCCCTGCAAGCACAGTGAACTAATGGCAGTGACATGTTTAAGGGGTCAGTCCCTGCAAGCACAGTGTACTAATGACTGTGACATGTTTAAGGGGTCAGTCCCTGCAAGCACAGTGTACTAATGGCAGTGACATGTTTAAGGGGTCAGTCCCTGCAAGCACAGTGTACTAATGGCAGTGACATGTTTAAGGGGTCAGTCCCTGCAAGCACAGTGTACTAATGGCAGTGACAGGGCAAACACTTTAGGTGCCCTAAGGTGTAGCCACTACACCATGCCCTTTTGTGCATGTTTTCAACGGAGATGATCGCAAGTACTTAATCATGACCGTGGAATCCGGTGGCACTTGGCTGCTGCTGGACTTCCGGTTCTGTACGGTTTAAAGACGATCCAATGTGTCAGTTGGTACGTACCTTTGCGCACCCAGTCTCCCGTATGAATGTTTATGGTCACGCCAACCAGATTACTGCTCCGCTGCCTCTTCTCCCAAAGAAAGTCAAGTGCTTTCCGTGCGTGCTCCTTCAGTAAAGAGGAGAAAGACGGATTATCCTACCAATGTTTCCGACGGTCGCGTTCTTCCTGACATGACCAATCCCATCCACCGCCATGGCAATCCCCATCCACCGCCATGGCAATCCCCATCCACCGCCATGGCAATCCCCATCCACCGCCATGGCAATCCCCATCCACCGCCATGGCAATCCCCATCCACCGCCATGGCAATCCCCATCCACCGCCATGGCAATCCCCATCCACCGCCATGGCAATCCCCATCCACCGCCATGGCAATCCCCATCCACCGCCATGGCAATCCCCATCCACCGCCATGGCAATCCCCATCCATCGCCATGGCAATCCCCATCCACCGCCATGGCAATCCCCATCCACGGCAATCCCCATCCACCGCCATGGCAATCCCCATCCACAGCCATGGCAATCCCCATCCACCGCCATGGCAATCCCCATCCACCGCCATGGCAATCCCATCCACCGCCATGAAACCTTGCACATGATCTCTTTTACCAGGCACACTTTGGTTGTGGCTCAGCTTTGTAATTCGCCGCTGATCAGCGCATCTTTGCAATATCTCCCGCATTATAAATGTTCACTTACAGTGCCAGATATCCAGGACCACGCAACTAACACAGCACATCGTGCTCACCCACGCAGATTTCATGAAAACGGCAGATTAAAACATTTGATTCACAAATTAAAATTATTTCGATGTGGTCAAACGTGCCAGATTTGGTCAAAATGCGGCTACATTTTGGAAATAACCGTTGTGTCATTTACGATAGGGGGGTAAGTTAAGTTTATACTGTGCAAGAAAAGGGAAAATATTTGCTTGCCTAATTTCATTTAATTCACAACCCTCCATATAATCAGAGAGCAACCGTCAAAACAGTGTATTGGCCTACAGTACTTCTAATGAACAAATCCCTTCTCTAAATATTACGGCCATAGGTACTTGTACACTATATGTGTGTACGCTGCCTTCATTAGCCAATGAGATAAGGGGGGGGGGCAATTAGATAAGATTAGAATTTACAGTCCATCCAAGAATAGAAAGAAGTTTATATTTCGCGGAATACAAATAAGAGTGATTTATTGGTGCAGGACCTGCTGCCAGCACATGTATGAATGATTTCATACCCATGTCATACAATAAGATGCCTCATTGCATTCCTAGTTTTTTCCCCACTCGCTCACTTGATTTTTTTTTTTTTTTTTTAAACAGTAATTTATTCTTAAAAATATCCATAACCTAACTTAGTACCGCTGCCAGGCCCCTCCCAATTACGATTAGTGAAAATAATTGGATTTCAAATAATCTAATCCGAGAGCCTCAAATGAAGACCACTTCTCTGATGACAACCCTTTGTAGTCTTTATGGCAAGCAGCTCTGTGCTGCCTGCTGGGGTTGAAAGGAGACTGCAGGGTTCCCATATGGACACCACTACAGGTTTTGAGCTATCAGAAAAAGAAATCCAGGTTGTCGTCTTTAGGGGGCTTCCTATTGAGGTCACTTTATGTTTAATAGAAACTAATGCATCCCAGGGATCCCTGGTTTCTTGTGTGGCCCTCTATATGGGATTGTCCCTACAGGTAGATCAGCGCATGCGTGTAGCTACAGTTGTGCAAATAGAAAAGGTTTAACGCAAACCTCAAAAATAGATATTCCAGTAAAGCGGCTCAGAGCGGCAAACTCCAAGATCAGGGTCCCGGCACAGGCTGTACACGTGTCCGTCTCTGTGCCCGTGCGTGCCTCCGGCCTCCTGATCCCAAACTTCAAATTAACCTGCCAGCAAACAACACAGATTACAGAGATATGTATGGGTGGGGAGGTGTATAGGTGTGGGGAGGAAGTGGGGGGTGACATATAGATATAGATAGCAGCAGCAGCAGTTAGAGAAGGAAACATAAAATCAATAGAAAATAATGCTAGTACTTAATCCAATTGGGTGACAATATAACTAATCTATTTTAATGTCTTTATACCAGTCTACTAGCAGCAGAAAAATGTATGCTAAAAACAAGAACCTGTGAAATATTGCCATCAGCGTTTATAAACAATGGCATTCGTTGCTAAGCAAAACTGCCCAGAAATGACAGAAATGATTGTATAAATGATGTTTTATTTGAATGGTACAAACATGCCATAGCGTGGGAATGAGGACAGCTTTGCATGTCAAAAGAGTACACAAGTTAATATAGGGGTGGCCAACTCCAGTCCTTAAGGGCCACCAACAGGTCAGGTTTTAAGGATATCCATGCTTCAGGACAGATGGCTCAGTCTCAGTCAAAGATTGCACCACGTGCTGAAGCAGGGATATCCTGAAAACATGACCCGTTGGTGGCCCTTGAGGGCTGGAGTTGTCCACTCTTGGGTTAAGGCAAGCTGGGACAGTAGGAAGACTACCTCTGTCCAGAGGAGCGTACTATCTAAAAATGAGGGGATCGGTGTGTGAGAGCTTTTTTTTTAGCAAGGGTTTGGCTAGCAAACATCAGGACTGAGTATGAGGTCCCAGTACGAAAGTAAAAGAAAGATGTCAGGAGATTGCGGGACAGGCCTCCGTGAAAAAGTGCTTTTATAAGGAACGTTAAAACATATGCATGGTAGGGGAGGGTCTGATGGAGCGAGAGAGCATACAGAGGCGTGATTAATATACAAAGATATATGAACTGTAAAATGGATATTAATGGCAAACTCGTGTGTGAGGTTTGTTCACAATGGGGGAGATGGGTGTTACGGGAGCGGAGATGCTGGAGACTGTGCCACTTACTCTTGGGTACGGGAGGCCACTGGTGGTGTTGAACGCTGGCAGCAGCTTGTACCCGAGTTCCTTGGCCATGTGCAAGAGCTCATCATTGTACCACTGCATGAGTTCCCCTTTCTCTCTCAGCATGATGGCAACCGAGTGTCCCCCGAGAAGTCCTCTGTGGGTTTCATCACAAAACAGAAGTTATTTTCCCAGCCTCAGAACCTCACTGAAGATCGGCAGCGAGTAGCACAAACGCTTCGGGAGCTTTTGTCTTCTTGCAAAACTGTTTTGTTTAGGACATGTGGAGAACTCGAGACATAGGTAAAGAGACAACCGGTGGCTGTAAAGCAGAGGTGGGCAAACTCCAGCCCTCAAGGCCATAGGACACATTTTCAGGATAGCCCTGCTTCAGCAAAGTTGGTGCAGTAATTGACAGTCACCAGTGCTGAAGCAGCGATATCCTGACAACCCGACTTTCGGTGGCCCTCGGGGACTGGAGCTGCCCACCTCTGCTCTATAGCGTAGTACATAAGGTACGCAATGTTTGGCATTTAAACAAATGCACTCACTATTTCACAAATATACTTTAGGCATAATAATTTGCCACCCTGGCATAATAATTTGCCACCCTGGAGATTCCGGTGTTACAGCCGGCGCCCAGCCCGGCACTGGTCAGCGGCTCTCTTCCCTTTACTCCCCCTCCCGAGTGCTTTTGTACTGGCAGCACCATTCCAAACCCGTCCTCCGTCAGGTTCGCAGACGCCGGCTAGTCCTCGTTTGGAAGCAGGCCCTTCAGAAGAGCCTCCCAACGCGTTACTCTTCAGGGTTTCATCGGGGGTGGGTTTTACAGTTCATCTCACCCATTACCTTTTATAACCATCAGTACTAAAATAAACAATTACATATTTGTATGTGGATGATTGAACACACACACACACACACACACACACACACACACATTTCATGCCAATTTCTTAAAGTGTTATTCTCCTTATTCCACTACATTGTTGTGTTTAACTCACAATGATCTTTTGCACAATTTGGCTCGTACTGTTAAGGACACTTTAATACCTGCGCTATTACTAGTTAATAATAGATACAACAGTAGCACAAGTAGATCGTTTTTATTTCTACACTCATGCAAGGTATCTATCATTGACCAAGTTATAGTCAAAACAACGATTAAATGTATGTGCCCAGTTTAATCTCTCACACAGCAACATGCACATGAAACGCTGAGAGACAAAATGCGTTGGGGTCCTCTGAGGTGCCAAGTGCCAAACTAGAGCCAGCCGGCATCTGCAGACCTGACTGAGAAAGTGACCAGTGATCGGAGCAACAAATGAGCCCTTGACAGTACGTGATCGCTCCACGGGAGAGACGCTGAGCAGCGACAGGCTGGGCACCAGCTGTGACACCAGAGCTCCGAGGTCTTCCGAGTGACAATTGGTTTAAGTGGCAAACATTGTGTGCCTAATATACAACACCAGTGTTTCCCAAATGGGGTTCCGTGGAACTCTGGGGTTCCACGTAGCAGTCCCAGGGGTTCCACCATGGCTCTCCTCCACCTCCCTCTCCCCCATAGCGGCTATGGAGAGGGTGAGCAGCCACGAACACACAGACTGTTTGCTCCACTGAGGCTCGTGCAGGAAGCCCTGGCTCTGCACGCTGCTCGTTCAAGGAAGATGCCGCTAGCGCAGCAGGCTGACACGTGGCAAAAGCTGCCGGTGAAGAAAGTGAAGAGCGAGGTGCATGAGAAGGGAGCGCGGGTGGCGGTTACAGCTCGCGCCGGAGCAGGAGAGCAGTGACAGGAGAGGAGGGGATATCTACTTATAAGGAAAGTGTATGGCAGTATAGAAAGGTGTGAGTGAGCAGGGGAGGTATATAGGAAGGAGTGAGGGAAAGTGTATGGGAGAGTATAGGAGGGAGTGAGGAGAAGTGTATGGGAGAGTATAGGAGTCAGGGGAAGTGTATGGGGAGAGTATAGGAAGGAGTGAGGGGAAGTGTATGGGAGAGTATAGGAGAATATAGAAAGGAGTGAGGGGAAGTGTATAGGGGGAAGTGTATAGGAAGGAGTGACAAAACATGTAGTTGCCTTCCCCCTGGAAAAATGTAACTTTCAATTTAAAGGTATTTGATCTTGAACCAAGAAAAAAATTTTTCATGTGCTATTTAAGGGGTTCCATTTTGTTGTACAAAATAAAAAAGGGTTCCACGACTAAATTTAATTGGGAAACACTGTACTACACTATAGAGCCGTCTGTTTCTCCGTTTCTTACTTTTAGTCGCAAGAGTTCTCCAAATCTCCTAAACCAGTGGTTCCCAGTCAGTCAATGACTGAGCCCCTGTGAGCCTCCTGTGCTGAGGGATGTGATTAAAACTGGACCTGTTGGGGGTTCTTGAGGACTGGATTTGGGACGCATTGCCCTAAACAAGAGATCGGTGCAAGGATATTTGTGGAGGATTTCAGGAGAGGAGCACCACAGAGATCATATAAATACTGGAAACTAAATTGGATTTAAGTCAATTATAATACTTTTCCCCTTGAAATGTCTATTATCCTCTTTTGAATACATGGTTTGTACTTAACCTACGTTTACACATCACCACCCGGACTAACGTCATTTTGAATATAGATTATAGCTGGGGTAGAGTTTCAAATTGATGTATATATAATCTTCAGGCAAAAATGCCTCCTTTAGGAGTAAAAGTAAAATCGTCATTTAGACAGTGGTTCCCAATTGTGTTTTTTAAAGCTGGGCATGTTTTTTTTCTGTCTGGTTCCATGTGTGTGTTATTTTAGTGTTTATGTTAGATGTGTTTTGATTCTAATTAAAGTTATTTTTGTATTACTTTGGACACATCGGTTGTATATTTCCCCGTCATGGCCCCGCCCCCCGCGCATCCCAACGCTCCCCTACAGACCGCACAATGTGGCTTTCAACTGTGCACGCGCCGCCAGGTGTGCGTGCTGCAGGTAAGACAGGGGCCGTAGCCTACGGGATTACAACCGGGGGGTTGAGGAGTTTTCCCCCAAACCTGAAACCTAGAAGTTGTTTTAAAATCTTTTTTGTTTTGTTTTTAAGGTTAGTTCACAGAGAGGGAGATGGGGCTTATGAGGGGGGCTTATGAGGGGTTTGATTTTCTCTGGCTGCTCCCTTATGTCTGATGTCTGTGTGTCCAGTAAATTTGCTCAGGTGAAGCCCCCTCTCTCTCACTTATCTTTATTACATCTCTAAGGACAGGGGGGGGGGTGGGGGTAAAGGTAAAGACAAAAAACTTTGAGAACACTGCCATTTAGAGGCCCCTAAGAAAATCAATCTGTAATTAATTTCCCCCCAAAATGTAAATTGTTAGAGGCCAATCAGATTGTTAATTTTCTTACAGAAGTTTGTTTCTGGCTATGTGGGAATGCACTGTTACAAGGATGTCAGTGCAGGGAAGGTGCCGCCTCTATAAATCCCTCCATGAAATCCACTCTCTTTTTGTCACTTTTGCTCACGCCTCTCCTCCTCCCCGCCCCCCTCCCCCCCCCCCCCACCCATCCCAGAGCTACCAAGGGTGGGATCCAATGGATTAAGAGGTCATTCTTCGATTGGAATTGAAGAAGCAGACGTCTTCTACTACGAATAGTATTGATCTCAAGAGTCTCCCAACAGATCAGATCTTGTGTCTACCCCCAAGCCATCTTCAATTCCCTTACTGTAGTGGCATCAACAACGTCCCCTTGGAGGGACACATAATGTGGCCCCTAAAGTGGCCACCTCTATGGCCCAGAGGGCCACGTGATACTGGCTCTCGTGCCATAGCTGTGCACCTACGGGTTGGAAATGACTTAAATATATCTAGATAAATTATATTCCTTACTGTTAACGCCACAAAATCTTTATTTTAAGTACTTACTACTGACCCCTTTACCTTAAATTAGTTCGAGTAACATAGTAAGTCGGGTTTTAAAGAAAGCTACCTCCATTGTATTGAACCTGTTAATTGGGCGAGATACTGATCCTACATTTATAGCTATATTTATCTTGAGGAATTCCACACGGATTAGGTCTTATAAGAAAATAAAGTCCTTCCTAACTCCTATCATAAAGTAATCAGATTTCTTCTTGGATCTGCATCCTTCCTACATTTTAACTTGTTCGGTTTAGCGCTGTATTTTCTATCACATTACATTTCCACCATCAAACACCAGGGTTTACTCATTTCTCCTCACATTAATACTCACCCCAGGACTCTGATATTGGTCTCAAAGACAGAGACTACAATGTCATTATCTAAATTTACATCATTAATCACTTTTCTGACGGCATCTTCGAACTCCGCGGTTTTGTTTAACACCTGAAAGAGAAGAGCGTAACCAACGTCATATTACAGACATTGGGTTGGGAAGTCTACGCTGCCTCCACGCCATTCCAAGAACCGGAAACCCTGTCCGTCCCATTAACACAGTTATTCCCAACAAGGGGTTCGTGAGACGTCTCCAAGGGGGGTCGCCAAAAAAATAAATCTATGTAACGGCGGATCCCAGGCTGTATAGTGGGGGCACTTGGAGGCAGTATGCCCTTTATAAAGCTCCAGACTGCCCCTTAGTGTGTGTGGGTGGTACAGTTGTCAATTAACCCGAGAGCTTCAAAGTCGCTCCCCATAGTGCATTGCATCAGCTACTACAAGGCTTTGTGGGCGTTTCTTGAGAGGCTCCTGCAGTGATAGACAGCTATATCCCCACACAGAGGTCCAGTTTGGGGCCTTACTAAGTGTGCTGTCCCTCCACAAGCTCAGGATACTATACTGCACGGGATTAATCAAATGGTTGTGTTCGCAATATTATGGTGAGTGAGCAAGACAAATTATTAATTAGGGGTTCACAGAATATATTTTCTAGCAAGGGGTGAACAACGTAAAGATGGTTGGCACCCGCCAGTATAACGGATCTCACCCGTGGCTCTGAGCAGAGGTCGCAGATGGAAAGTGGAGGATGTGTGATCTGTGTAATAAATGATGCCTTCTCTCTGGAGCCAGAATGTCTTAGGGACACTTTTCCACTAGACAAGTTTTTCCTCAACCAAGGGACTATTAAAAGTGGGCATCAGAGTAACACGTGGGACGTGTACAATGGGAAACACTGTCACGGGGTGTTCACCAGCCACTAATAACCCAAATCATACATGTCACTAAGCAAAACATGCTTATTCTTCTAAAAAGTACAATTCTACATCGTGCCAAAAAAATAATCATTTGTAAGGATATTAACACTAACTGGCATCCTTAAATTAATTTAACCATGCTAAAAAGCAAAAAGATTTTGCGTTTATTAGGGGCCCTGAATGGGAGAGTTTTTGCTTCACCCTTAACCCTGTCCTTTAAACATTTCCATAGTAAACAAATGCTTTGCAGGTTTTTACCATCTTTAACTCATGTTTGTTTGTTAGTGTGCAGACCTATTTTCTTTTCTTTGAGAAGTAATTATGAAGTCACCATTACTCAGATACAGACATAAACGTAGCGTTCCCAGAACGAAGATTTATTTTTCACAAGATACAAATAAAAAAACGTTACTTGAAGTGTGAGTGAATATGTCCAAATAAACCAAATGACTGAGTTTAAAAAAAAAAAAAAAAAATGTTTTTAATCCACTAAGTTGAACGGGCCACTTTATTTTAGTTTCTAGTTTCCTTCAAAAAATGAAATTCAGCAGGGGGTTAATGGTGGGGAGGCATAATCAATTTGCAATTTTGTTGGCTAAAGACATTTAAATAATAAAAAAAAAAATGGTTAAAAATACAAAAAAGGAGAAAAAGGAGAATTACAGACTCAAAGAAAGCAGAAGCATATGCATCTTTACACAGGAAGAAAATAAGTGACAATTTCACTTTATAGGGGATTGGATCTTTATAAAGACGCCAAGTACTGTAGATTTAAAAACAAGAACACTTTTTTCGGCTGCAAAAGTGTGACGTTGTGTAGTTGTTACATGAATCCTCTGCCCTTGCAGATGTGACTTCAGGTTAAATGATTCATTTACCCCTATTACTAACACACGAGGTAGCAGAGAATCTCTCTGTCATTAGACTAAGTGAATACGTTCATTAGAATGACGAGTCCCTCTTCTAACTTGTTCACGCCCCCAGACAAAATAAATACCATTTATTTAAATACAGCGCGTGTACATATTACCAATAAGGATACATAGAATATATTACAAAAAAGGATACAATACATTACCAAAACCACTTATATAATGGTAAAATAAGGACTACAATATTATATTTACAATATATGTTAAGATAACCAGTATTTACCACAAGAGTATCCAACGTATCGATTAAAGTCAGAGAAAATCTGAAAAAAAAGGAGAGAAAAAAAGACCCAGATTAATGGAATTTTTTTTTTGCATAATACAAGTACACTAGTATTAAAACACCCCGATATAACTTCAACGGTTACCCAGAAAGCTTTAAATACAAAATGAAACAAAATACTATTACTATACTTCCAACTCTCTCAATTCTGCTCTCTTATAATGCAGCATCTCAGACTTAAAGCAAATGTGGCTGTTCAGTTTCTTTAGCAATTAAAAAGGTACAGTCCCTCCGCACACCTAAGCGCGCTCACGGCAGGGACATGGTTATGGGGTCAGTCCCTCCGCACACCTAAGCGCGCTCACAGCAGGGACATGGTTATGGGGTCAGTCCCTCCGCACACCTAAGCGCGCTCACAGCAGGGACATGGTTATGGGGTCAGTCCCTCCGCACACCTAAGCGAGCTCACGGCAGGGACATGGTTATGGGGTCAGTCCCTCCGCACACCTAAGCGCACTCACGGCAGGGACCTGGTTATGGGGTCAGTCCCTCCGCACACCTAAGCGCGCTCACGGCAGGGACATGGTTATGGGGTCAGTCCCTCCGCACACCTAAGCGAGCTCACGGCAGGGACATGGTTATGGGGTCAGTCCCTCCGCACACCTAAGCGCGCTCACAGCAGGGACATGGTTATGGGGTCAGTCCCTCCGCACACCTAAGCACGCTCACAGCAGGGACATGGTTATGGGGTCAGTCCCTCCGCACACCTGAGCGCGCTCACGGCAGGGACACGGTTATGGGGTCAGTCCCTCCGCACACCTAAGCACGCTCACGGCAGGGACATGGTTATGGGGTCAGTCCCTCCACACACCTAAGCGCGCTTACGGCAGGGACATGGTTATGGGGTCAGTCCCTCCGCACACCTAAGCGCGCTCACGGCAGGGACATGGTTATGGGGTCAGTCCCTCCGCACACCTAAGCGCGCTCACGGCAGGGACATGGTTATGGGGTCAGTCCCTCCGCACACCTAAGCGCGCTCACGGCAGGGACATGGTTATGGGGTCAGTCCCTCCGCACACCTAAGCACGCTCACGGCAGGGACATGGTTATGGGGTCAGTCCCTCCGCACACCTAAGCGCGCTCACAGCAGGGACATGGTTATGGGGTCAGTCCCTCCGCACACCTAAGCACGCTCACGGCAGGTACATGGTTATGGGGTCAGTCCCTCCGCACACCCAAGCGCGCTCACGGCAGGGACATGGTTATGGGGTCAGTACCTCTGCACACCTAAACTTGCTCACGGCAGGGACATGGTTATGGGGTCAGTACCTCCGCACACCCAAGCGCGCTCACGGCAGGGACATGGTTATGGGGTCAGTCCCTCCGCACACCTAAGCGCGCTCACGGCAGGGACATGGTTATAGGGTCAGTCCCTCCGAACACCCAAGCGCGCTCATGGTAGGGGCATGTTTATATGGTCCCACCTGCGTGACTCGTACCTTTACAACCAACATCTGAAACCTTAAAGTAGCTGTATAAAGGACTTTAAAATAGTGAGTAAACCTGGTGAGTGGAGGCTTGGGAAGGGATTGCTTTCCTGGGACTGACTCCCCTTTGTCATGGTTATGGGGTCAGTCCCTCCGCACACCTAAGCGCGCTCACAGCAGGGACATGGTTATGGGGTCAGTCCCTCCGCACACCTAAGCGCGCTCACGGCAGGGCCATGGTTATGGGGTCAGTCCCTCTGCTCACCTAAGCACGCTCACGGCAGGGACATGGTTATGGGGTCAGTCCCTCCGCACACACCTAAGCGCGCTCACAGCAGGGACATGGTTATGGGGTCAGTCCCTCCGCACACCTAAGCACGCTCACGGCAGGGACATGGTTATGGGGTCAGTCCCTCCGCACACCCAAGCGCGCTCACGGCAGGGACATGGTTATGGGGTCAGTCCCTCCGCACACCTAAGCACGCTCACGGCAGGGACATGGTTATGGGGTCAGTCCCTCCGCACACCCAAGCGCGCTCACGGCAGGGACATGGTTATGGGGTCTGTCCCTCTGCACACCTAAACTTGCTCACGGCAGGGACATGGTTATGGGGTCAGTCCCTCCGCACACCCAAGCGCGCTCACGGCAGGGACATGGTTATGGGGTCAGTCCCTCCGCACACCTAAGCACGCTCACGGCAGGGACATGGTTATGGGGTCAGTCCCTCCGCACACCCAAGCGCGCTCACGGCAGGGACATGGTTATGGGGTCTGTCCCTCTGCACACCTAAACTTGCTCACGGCAGGGACATGGTTATGGGGTCAGTCCCTCCGCACACCCAAGCGCGCTCACGGCAGGGACATGGTTATGGGGTCAGTCCCTCCGCACACCTAAGCGCGCTCACGGCAGGGACATGGTTATAGGGTCAGTCCCTCCGAACACCCAAGCGCGCTCATGGTAGGGGCATGTTTATAGGGTCCCACCTGCGTGACTCGTACCTTTACAACCAACATCTGAAGCCTTAAAGTAGCTGTATAAAGGACTTTAAAATAGTGAGTAAACCTGGTGAGTGGAGGCTTGGGAAGGGATTGCTTTCCTGGGACTGACTCCCCTTTGTACTTGGCACCCCCTTATCTTTATTGGGCTGGGTTGGATAAGGGTAAAGAAAACACTTGATTGACAAACACGTTCCCTTTTCAGAAGCCCCTAAGAAATTCAGCTTCAATTATTACCAATTATAAATCAATGATTCAAGTAACAAAAAGTAGGAAAGTCTTTACGTTTAGCCCGGTTAGATTAGTTTAGGGAAGCCAAATACAAAGTTGCATGTGGCAGGCTACATGTCATTGCACTGTGTGCAAGGAAGATCATTACATGCCTGACTTGTGTGCATACCAACACGGACTGCACCTTACGGTTACGACTGCACCAATTCTCGGGCTTTGAGAATTCAATGCTATTCAGTTTCCCCAAACGTAGTGCGGAGGCCTTGTGCTATCAATGACTCGTTCACCTGCATGGTAACGTAACCCTTGGGAGTTCCCTGGGACGTTCAACAGCCCGGCTCCCTGCAGGTTCTTAGTATGTTCACAGCGATGCAGTGACACCGGAGTATGAATCTTAGCAACTGAAGGTGCCCCAAAGCTTAGCACCGGTGAGTAATTCTGGACCACATTGTAGGACCAAACACCCCCCCCCCCCCACAAGTATCTGTCTCCTCGTCTCCATCCCTCGCCTTTCTTTCCTCTGTTCTTGTAGCTTGTTACTAGTATAATGGCGATGCTTTGTGGTGTATTTATCCAATGTTATCGTGGTATTTTCATTCCTGTTCTATTTTATGGTTATCTGGAGTAGAGAAGAGTCGATACACGAGGAAGAGAAACTAGAAATAAATATAATTTCCTGATAAACCAGAATTGCTGCTTTGTACACGATCGGGTCATCTAAACCGATGTGTGCACTAGTGAGCGGTACATGCAATTCTTCCCTTGCAAGGAGTTTTAACCCTTTGAGTACCTGTGACTTTCAAGGAACGCCATGATGGCCGGCACGCCAGGGCCCTTGTTATGTTCCGGGAACGCCATGATGGCCGGAACGCCAGGGCCCTTGTTATGTTCCGGGAACCCCAGGATGGCCGGAACGCCAGGGCCCTTGTTATGTTCCGGGAACGCCATGATGGCCGGCACTCCAGGGCCCTTATGTTCCCGGGAACGCCATGATGGCCGGCACGCCAGGGCCCTTGTTATGTTCCCGGGAACGCCATGATGGCCGGAACGCCAGGGCCCTTGTTATGTTCCGGGAACGCCATGATGGCCGGCACGCCAGGGCCCTTGTTATGTTCCGGGAACGCCATGATGGCCGGCACGCCAGGGCCCTTGTTATGTTCCGGGAACGCCATGATGGCCGGCACGCCAGGGCCCTTGTTATGTTCCGGGAACGCCATGATGGCCGGCACGCCAGGGCCCTTATGTTCCGGGAACGCCATGATGGCCGGCAGGCCAGGGCCCTTGTTATGTTCCCGGGAACGCCATGATGGCCGGCACGCCAGGGCCCTTGTTATGTTCTGGGAACGCCATGATGGCCGGCACGCCAGGGCCCTTGTTATGTTCCGGGAACGCCATGATGGCCGGCACGCCAGGGCCCTTGTTATGTTCCCGGGAACGCCATGATGGCCGGCACGCCAGGGCCCTTGTTATGTTCCGGGAACGCCATGATGGCCGGCACGCCAGGGCCCTTGTTATGTTCCGGGAACGCCATGATGGCCGGCACGCCAGGGCCCTTGTTATGTTCCCGGGAACACCATGATGGCCGGAACGCCAGGGCCCTTGTTATGTTCCCGGGAACACCATGATGGCCGGCACGCCAGGGCCCTTGTTATGTTCCGGGAACGCCAGGATGGCCGGAACGCCAGGGCCCTTGTTATGTCCCCGGGAACGCCATGATGGCCGGCACGCCAGGGCCCTTGTTATGTCCCCAGGAACGCCATGATGGCCGGAACGTCAGGACCCTTGTTATGTCCCGTGAACGCCATGATGGCCGGCACTCCAGGGCCCTTATGTTCCCGGGAACGCCATGATGGCCGGAACGCCAGGATCCTTGTTATGTTCCGGGAACCCCAGGATGGCCGGAACGCCAGGACCCTTATGTTCCCGGGAACGCCATGATAGCCGGCACGCCAGGGCCCTTGTTATGTTCCGGGAACGCCATGATGGCCGACACGCCAGGACCCTTGTTATGTTCCGGGAACGCCATGATGGCCGGCACGCCGGGGCCCTTGTTATGTTCCGGGAACGCCATGATGGCCGGCACGCCAGGGCCCTTATGTTCCCGGGAACGCCATGATGGCCGACACGCCAGGGCCCTTATGTCCCCGGGAACGCCATGATGGCCGACACGCCAGGGCCCTTGTTATGTTCCGGGAACCCCAGGATGGCCGACACGCCGGGGCCCTTGTGACACTAACGTCATTGCTCGCTGCCTTCAGACAGATCCCACTCCCTTCTCCGTCAGGTCGGTGAACGAGATCACAAAGGGGGGGTGAAGCCCACTCAACGTCACTGGTTGCCGAAAGTCGGGCGGTACTGGGGTCCTCCGGTCTCGCTGTAGAGAAAGGCCTTTTTCGATATGCTCCGAAGTGTCCGACCGCACCGTTATCAGACGAGCACTCCCACTGAAGTTCCCGGGAGGTAACCGTGCAACCGGCGGCATCTGAGCAGATTAAATAATCGCCAAAGCAGATTGTGACTCGTGTATTAAATTGTCGGCAGGATTTAGAGAAGCAGTCCCATACAGCTGATTACAAAAGGTGTTTTTAAAGACTTGAACACCAAGTGCCTTCCTTTAACAACTGTAACCATGCTAAAATCAAAGATCTGGCTACCTTATCTTTCTTTAGTAATCAATTACATTTCTTGGGGGATCACCGAATGGGGAAGTGTTTGTCAATCAAGTGTTTTTCTTTACCTTTATCCCCACCCTGTCCTCATCAGGGTAGTGTTTGCCTGTGCAAACTCTTGTTGAACACACAGCGATGTCAGAGCAGCCCGAGGAAATCAGATGAGAGAATGTATAAATCATAAAATACCAATCGCTTTGGGAGTGTAAATGATGTGAAATATTTATTACTGCTACAGTCACTCCTTAGGCTTTTCAAGTGGCCACCCCCTTTATATGTGATCGCTATGACTAGTCCTTGATGTGTTAGGCACCCGGTCACGTAACCTGGCGGACTCCCTCTTTCTCCCTTTGCCTCACAGCACCCAATTTTATTTAAGCTTTAGGGAAACTCCTGGTCCCCAAGATATTTGCTGGTGTTTCTGAGTTCCTTTCCGGAAAACAGTATGGCTGCCCTCAAAGGCTCACTCCAAAGACCAATAGGAAGCCCCATCTCAGCGCACGACATCGTGGCTTCCCAATAGGCGATACTCTTTGATTGTACATGATAACGGTGAATACCTTGGTAACCGGGAGTCGCTGGGGCGGAGAATCGGCGGGTCCTGCTCCAGCATGGAGGCCCGTTACATTTGTTGTACAGAGCCAAAAGTAAATACTAACTTTCCCAACGCGTCATCGACATCCCCCCTGCTTGGTTCTTGACCGCGAACTCTTCCGCGGCACGTTAAGGGCATGAGCTCATCGGCTGGGTAGGCATGTTCCTAGATGGGAGGAAGAGAGAAATGGGGTTTTGAATGACACAAAGCATCGCTTTACCATTACCCAATCAGAATCTCACTTCAAATGGAATGAGAGTTCCCGTTAACGCAGTTACAGAAGGTGGATGTCTATAAAATGCATGGGCCACCACCAAATCATGTGTGTACAGCATGTAGGTACGGTACAGCATGTAGGTACGGTACAGCATGTAGGTACGGTACAGCATGTAGGTACGGTACAGCATGTAGGTACGGTACAGCATGTAGGTACGGTACAGCATGTAGGTACGGTACAGCATGTAGGTACGGTACAGCATGTAGGTACGGTACAGCATGTAGGTACGGTACAGCATGTAGGTACGGTACAGCATGTAGGTACGGTACAGCATGTAGGTACGGTACAGCATGTAGGTACGGTACAGCATGTAGGTACGTTACAGCATGTAGGTACGTTACAGCATGTAGGTACGTACAGCATGTAGGTACGGTACAGCATGTAGGTACGGTACAGCATGTAGGTACGGTACAGCATGTAGGTACGGTACAGCATGTAGGTACGGTACAGCATGTAGGTACGTACAGCATGTAGGTACGTACAGCATGTAGGTACGTACAGCATGTAGGTACGTACAGCATGTAGGTACGTACAGCATGTAGGTACGTACAGCATGTAGGTACGTACAGCATGTAGGTACGTACAGCATGTAGGTACGTACAGCATGTAGGTACGTACAGCATGTAGGTACGTACAGCATGTAGGTACGTACAGCATGTAGGTACGTACAGCATGTAGGTACGTACAGCATGTAGGTACGTACAGCATGTAGGTACGTACAGCATGTAGGTACGTACAGCATGTAGGTACGTACAGCATGTAGGTACGTACAGCATGTAGGTACGTACAGCATGTAGGTACGTACGTACAGCATGTAGGTACGTACGTACACTATAAGCGCAGCCTTACACTTTACAGGGAAATAAATGTTTCTAAAAAAGAAAAAAAATGTCTATTACACAGATAAGTCGCTTAAAAGTATTTCTTGCCTGCTATGTGTGACTTCCCCCGGAAGATGTGATCCAACAGAGCCCGCAAACTTTTGCAAAGAAATTCACTGTCTAATTGGCTTCCCTAAACAAACCTAACCATGCTAGCAGCAAATATTAAGCCGCTTTCATTTTCTGGAAATTACAAGTTGTATTTCTTAACAGACTCTGAAGAGGGAAGGGTTTGTCAATCAGGTAGTGTTTACCCTCAAAGAGCTAATAAAAGATAAGCGGGGGGGGGCAAGGAGGGGAAAAGAGGGGGGGGCGCGCTTTACCTGTGCAAACTTGCTCAACAAAGTGATCACAAACAAAAGGGAGTAGCCGGAGCTCAAACCCCTTCCAAGTCCCAGCGATACCAACGTGATATAAAAATACTTATAGGTGTCTGATTTGGGTAAAAAAAGGCAAACGTCCAGATTTGACTCCTTAAATGTGTCCCTTTGGTCCTAGGGTCCTTCTTGCACATAACGATTGACTGAATTGTTTACTTGCCAAGCAAGCAGTGTGAATGGGAGACCGATGTACCATGGAATATCACTCAACCATATCAGTGGCGTGCACACTCCATCTGACATGTCACAGGCTGATGTGGCAATGTTTACACAAGCACTGACACAGACTCCGCTAATCCAGGTTATAGTGACATTAAAGATACAACCCTCTCCTACAGGTGTGGGTTGCTGGAGCTCACTGTGCAGCTGCTAATCTCTCACCCTCAGTAAATAAAACACAGGCCCAGACCTACAGGCGGAAGATTAAAATATCCCACGCACTGCCACGCATTACATTTCTGTCCTGCAGAGTTCTTACAGATTAAACTTCCCAAACCTCACGAGTCTCTACCTTACAGCGCACACGTTAGGAACGTGCGAGTTCTACACTACAATTTCATTGACTAGGAAAGGTGCGCGACCAGGCCACGGATAACGGACACGGCAAAGGAGGACGTTCCACTACAATTTCAAATCGGGGAGGCCGCTGGGTCAGAACTGCTGGGTCAGCGCCTAAATACCGAGCAAATGCCCGAGACGTACCAGGTATTTTATGTTTTATGTTAACCTGAACCCCCCTCGGGAGACGCCGCGTCCCGGAATGTTCGTAAATATTTCGTGTGGTCCCCGGGTCACAAATAGAAAGTCACAATGCCACGGCCCGATGATAGTGTAACTTTGTCTTGGCCACCGGAGCAAATCATTCTGTGCCCACCTGGCAAGTATTCTTGCCCGGTGGATAAAAACAGCTTGTCCCTTGGAAACTAAGTAGCCCCTGCAGGACAAGGAACCAGAAACTCACTCCGGGGGAACCCCCAGTTCAGGTACAAGAATATATATAGTGAGACTGGACTGCTGTTTTAAAAAGATATTACCAAACAAAAACACTGTAAAATACAAAGAACCAATATTAGGTAGAAAGAAACGTATTGCTGAGTTCTTACGACGCAGCCTTACTCTCCAAAGGATAACCTTTATTCGTTATCAGAAATATGTAAACATGACGGTTATTAGCACTTTGAAGGACAGTGTTAACAGGATGTTGACAAACCTAGAGAAGCAAAAAAGGACAGGACAGAAGACCCACTCTAGTGTAGTATTTTGTTGTATATTGTCAGAATTACACTTACAGGAATAAAAGTAAATCTAATCCCCATCAGCAGCTGTCAGGAGATGTGAACCTCAGTGGCCGAGCGCTCCGTCAATGTTGACATGCCCCTGCCAAAGCTGCTAAAGGCTTAAGCATTTGACACCATAGTAGCAGGTGACCACCTGCGCGTTTCGCTGCATTTCACAGCTTCAGCGGGAACATCAACATCAGAGGAGGGCTTGGCCACCGATGCCAACTTCTCCCATGTCATGCTGGCGGTGGTGTGCCCGTTTATACCTTTAGTCCTGTAAGTGATACTCTATGTGCGGTTTTGACAATAAACAAATACTACACTAAATTGAATCTCTTGCACGTATTTGCTTCTCTTGGTTTGTGTGCATCGTGCCCCTGAAGAAAGCTGCAACGGTCGGAGTCTGAAACCCTCTGCAGATTGGGACCAATACGCCCACTGCGACAGAAATGAACATGCTTTTGGACTTTTCAAACAAACTTACTTTCTTGCAATTCCCTTCCCTCTCCCATCCTTTTTGCGGTCATCTTTACAAAATGTGTGTGTGCATGTGAGTTACTGACTGATTGGTACTAATTGTAATCACCCAATATATGCAATAATAATAATAAAATGTGCCCATAAAGAACTTTGCACATTTTTTTTACTTCTACATTGAACACTATACAATACAATAGTGTACTTTCTTGCGTTTGTATGTATGGGAGATTAGAGATTTTCCGCTCTCGTGTAAATACATATTTCAGATACTGTATGTATTTGCTTCTCAGCTGATGTTTAACTGACTGACAAGCCATTTCAATGCTAACCAGTAAGAAAACATTGCACGACGAGTTTTCCCATGGGCCATCTGCTCTGCGTGAGAGAACAGGTGCATCGTCTGAACAGAAAGATCAATATGGTATAAGAAGAAATGAACACACGAGTCCCAGCAGAATATAAAGGCCTGGAAGGGAGCATGTGGCATTGTCCTTCTGCACTGGACAAACGCTCAAAATTAAACAGAAGATGTCACCTGGTATTTGCTTTGCTTATTTTAAAAAAAAAAGCAATCTCGGTGAAACCCAACCTTGAGCTGAATGCGGCCTACGAAAGACGAGCCAGCTACAAGTGCTAGATCTCCAGATTTACCGATTTAGAAATGGAACTTTATGGGCGGTCACTGCATGAGGGAGAGGCTGAAGTTGCCATTTTGTCTCCCAGAATCCTTTGCTGGTCTAATCCTCATTACTTGCTGGCTCAAGTAAGGGCAGACTGGAATGTTAGCTTCAACCGATTTCATCTGCCATGTTGCCCTATCCCAGGGACTTTGCAGAGGACCCTCTCGCGTGCTTAGGAAAGTTTAGGGATGTTCACAAACCGCACACCGCAGTTTGGAATGAGAGAATGTCCTATTATTGGCTCATAAATAGGATTCAGAGACTGCTATAGCTCCCTGTAGTAAAGTCATCTAACACAAGGACCAGGGGACAAACCGACAAACCCCCAAAACCACAATCACACACACACACACAACTGTGACTGAAGAGGCATTTATTCCCACACCCTTCTAATGTAAAATGTGAACGGTTGCATATAAAGGGTTTAAAAGATGCAATTTTTTTTTTTTTTAGACTGACGTAGGTTTAATAACACAAACAAGAAAAGCACTGAGTATTTACCTAGGACTGAAGGACCTCGAGGATTGTTATGTATATGACATGGTGACTCACTAAAGCTCACCCGCCCATTACATATGTAACAGAATCCAAAATGCACGCTCAGCAAATAGAAGGGTAGTGAGGTTTACACTGCCGTTTTACCCTAAACTCCTTTGTTTATATACCTGCAACACCTTCTGGATATTAACAAAAACGTTTTTTTTTTTACTGTAGCAACGGCCTTGGTAAATAATTCTCCACACTGAAATAAAAGCAGATTAAGTCCGGGGGGGTTCCCCCTGCTACATGCTGGTCTACCCTTTGCATCATTGCAAGTTTAACCTCCATAACATGATAACATGTATGTTACATACCATATAGTTGCCATATGCATGACCAAACATTTCCAGCACTTGATTCCTGTAATATACAATAAATAAAAAACACCTGTTATGTAAATAACAACAAAACAAATTAAATATACGTTACAGTGGTCCACATACACAATAGAGAAGTGTTTTCTGTGGATTTCAATGCAGATGTAATCACACACACAGAAAGATCAGTTATGCGCAGTAAGTAGCATTTGCGACAGACAAGAAGGGAAAGAAATGCCAAGCTCGAGCAAGGAACATCAATTATCCAATTATAAATATGTCAGCTCTTCGGGGCAGGGGCTGCTTTTCCTAATGTTACTTTTGTCTGAAGCGCTTATTCCCATTATGTGTTATATTATTATGTCACGTGTATTATTACTGCTGCGACGCGCTGTGTACCTGGATGGGTTTATATAAATATAAAAATACATCACGTAACCTCTCTCTAGCTCCTACTAGTAACACTGCCAAAAACAGAGGCAACAAACCATATAAATGGAGAGTTGAGAATAAGTGGGACGAATCCCACGTGTGGGCTCTAATACTGTAGGTATAGAGTGTGTGAGACCAATGAATGAACAAGAGTATATAGGGAACAGGTCTATGCATTGGTGAACAGTCTCGTGTAGCCTATATTGGTGTGTGGTGCCGAGGACACAGAATAATGACCATCACCGGAGCATATGTAGGGGAGCGTGTACAGCTCTTTGATAAAGTGCCCAAAAGGTAGGAACCGTGTCAGAGGATCTCTGTGCAATTTTAAATTTTGGCTATTATGCCCAATAAAGATGAATTATTTTTCACACAGTACATGCTGCCAGCCTCACTCTTTTCGCAGTGCCCACGCCCTTCTTTTTCTACTTGTAACCATATAAATGGACACAGGTCTCTATACAATACGTTCTGTAAGTGGGTTAATCATGCACAGTCCACTTGCACAGAAGATAATGCATCATTAACATCAACTAAACCAGCGCTGGCAAGTACCTCAACACAAAGGTACGCAGTAAATGTGTTATGAAACGGTGTCTGCACGTCAAGGAAGTTCTGAGCTCCATTGAAATGGAGAGCGTGATATAGCGGCCGTAGGGGATTATTCACTAAAGCGTGAATGTCGTTAATGATTGTTAACAATCCCAAACGGTTAACATAATGTTATGTGATCCCGAGTATGCAACGGGTACAGTTTTGCATGCACACGTCCTAAGCAAGGCAAAGCAATGATGATGCCAGCGTACTCCTTGTTGAAAAGGAAAATCCTGCACAGATCCAAGTGACAATTGTATATTCAAATACCCAGCAGGGCACATGGGCCTAGTATGCAAGAGAGTGTTTAATAAGCCATAAAACCTAACGTTTCGGCTGCTAAGCACCCTTTGTCAAGGTGGCATGGTCCCCTGAGCATGCCCTGCTCTTAAATGAAATGTTTTATAATGTTAAAACCCATGATCTCAATCTCTAGTGTCCGAGGTTATCATGGTAAACTGCACTGGGCTCAGGAGAGAGCTCCATTTTAATCTCCCGGACACTTATTTATCCAAACGTTCTATATCTCCTGAATAGAGCATAAGATTTTAAAATTTAAAACAGCTTTGGAAAGGTCAAGAAAAGATCTCTTAAATAAGCAAGACATAGAATGCAAAAAAGACGCAGATCAGCCTGGTCTGCTGCTATAAGATCTCTTTACTAAGCTTTAGCAAGCGAGGTCAGCAACGACTTATCGAAAGCAGAAAGTGTCACTGAAAAAGATGTAAGTGGAGGTGCAAAAACCACACAGTAGACTCTCGTGTCCCCCACCCTCCCCTCCGGCACCATGCGTACACGCACATTATTTCTATACATCTTTAAATAGAGTATTGCACGCATTGAACCCGCTTTCACAAACCATTGCATGGAACTACTCCGTCTTGTAGCCTTTACCTGAGCACGGAGTCGTTGTTACATTAACAGAATCAATGTTGGCGAGATCTAGCAGCTGGCGTTATCGGAGCTATATAACACACGTAACTTCTTCCAGCACCGGCTATGCTGCGGGCAAACTCAACCATTAACCCCTGACCGCGGTCCCAGTCACTCAGAGGGTGGAACTGGCAGCCCCTTCTAGTACGGATATGAAGTAGGGACAGGGGCATGTTTAATGGGTTAAGTGTCGGTGTCTATTTACCCGGCTTTATATCATTCTCCCTTAAACGCGCAATGATTTTCTACCAGGTTACTAGACAGATTATGGTTGTGGTTAGAGGAAGGGCTAGGCTGGCATATTAGGGTATGAATAGGGTGCGTACCCTTCAACTGTACCCATTTAGCAGGAATGCTACATGTTAATGGGTCCCATAAGACCTGCCGGTTAAAATAAGACTGAACAAGTTCCTTATACACCCGGTTAAACGTAACTACCCTGGCATACAGTATTAAGGTTAGCCGGGCACATTGGGGTCAGACTTTATTCTGCTGCAGGTTAAATAATGTTTAACAACTTCCTCAAATAGTCTTTACCATAGGTTAAACACAGCCGACCGGGACATTAAAAAAGGTGTGTATGTATATGTATGTCAACGGCTCAGCAGCCGATGCTTAATATTGTGGGGTGCACTGGAAACCAGTATCAGGCCATATAAACGCATGCACAAATGCTTGACAGGTTTATCCCGATTGGTGATCAAGCACTGGTGAGTGTGTGTGTGTGTGTGTGTGTGTGTGTGTGTGTGTGTGTGTGTGTGTACACACACACACACACACACACACACACACACACACACACACACACACTGCCCATTATAACCCTGTGTGTAAGGGCCCCATGTGCCCCTGCATGGCAGCCCTGGCAGAGGTCTCCATCTGACATACTGCGGATTTAACCCTGCAAGGCCCAGGCAGGCAGTCACCTGAGCTGAGACTTCTCTTCTTTGGTCACAGCCGCTTCTCCAGGACCGGAAAGGGCAGAAGACACCACGACGAAGACCAGCAGCCCCCATACTCCCTGGGTAGGGCCCGGCGAGGCCCTCTCTGCGGCTGGGCAGCCCATAGCCCCGAGCACCGGGGGCCTCCCTCCAACCGCTAGGCTGGGACCAAGCGCATCCTCCTCCGCAAACACTGGCACAGGCTTGCTAATCCCCGGCCTGTCCTGCTAATCCCTGCCCTGCTAATCCCTGGGCTGTCCTGCTGGTCCCTGCCCTGTCCTGCTAATCCCCGGCCTGTCCTGATAATCCCTGCCCTGTCCTGCTGGTCCCTGCCCTGTCCTGCTAATCCCCGGCCTGTACTGATAATCCCTGTCCTGCTAATCCCCGGCCTGTCCTGCTAATCCCCGGCCTGTCCCGCTGGTCCCTGCCCTGTCCTGCTAATCCCTGGCCTGTCCTGCTAATCCTTGCCCTGTCCTGCTAATCCCCGGCCTGTCCTGCTGGTCCCTGCCCTGTCCTGCTAATCCCCGGCCTGTCCTGCTGGTCCCTGCCCTGTCCTGCTAATCCCCGGCCTGTCCTGCTGGTCCCTGCCCTGTCCTGCTAATCCCCGGCCTGTCCTGCTAATCCCTGCCGCTCCCTCGCATCTACTCGCACTGCCTCCCCCGGTTCTCCTCGCACAGCCTCCCCGGTTCCCCGCTCTCTCTAACCGGTTCCCCGCTCTCTCTAACCGGATCCCCTCCCTCTCTCTCCCCGGTTCTCCTCGCACTGCCTCACCGGTTCCCCACTCTCTCCCCGGTTCCCCGCTCTCTCTCTCCCCGGTTTCCCGGTCTCTCTCTCCCCGGTTTCCCGGTCTCTCTCTCTCCCCGGTTCTTCTCGCACTGCCTCCCCCGGTTCCCCGATCTCTCTCTCTCCCCGGTCTCTCTCTCTCCCCGGTTCTTCTCGCACTGCCTCCCCCGGTTCCCCGCTCTCTCTCTCTCTCTCCCCGGTCTCTCTCCCTCCCCGGTTCTTCTCGCACTGCCTCCCCCGGTTCCCCGCTCTCTCTCTCGCCCGGTTCCCCGCTCTCACTCTCCCCCCCGGTTCCCCGATCTCTCTCCCCGGTTCTTCTCGCACTGCCTCCCCGCTCTCTCTCCCCGGTTCCCCGCTCTCTCTCCCCGGTTCCCTGCTCTCTCTCCCCGGTTCCCCGCTCTCTCTCCCCGGTTCCCCGCTCTCTCTCCCCGGTTCCCCGTTCTCTCCCTGGTTTTCCTCGCACTGCCTCCCCCGGTTAGCCCGCTCTCTCTCCCCGGTTCTCCTCACACACACACAGCTGCTTCCGGCTTCCGCCGCTGACGTGACGTACCAGCATGGAACGCGCCGCGACCAATCAGCACGTTCCCCGCCCCAAGTGACGTGTGCAGCATTGATGCTGCCCGGACTTGGTAACGTGGCCCGGAGATCCGGGGGAGGGGTTAAGTGACAGGTGTGCAACAGCGGTGCTCTGGCAAGGGAGGGGTTAATGGGAACCTCACATATAGTGTGTGTGTGTGTGTGTGTGTGTGTGTGTGTGTGTGTGTGTGTGTGTGTGTGTGTGTGTGTGTGTGTGTGTGTGTGTGTGTGTGTGTGTGTGTGTGTGTGTGTGTGTGTCACATGCGTCACACGCGCACACACACACCCACATTTATATATACATTTTAAGTTATTGTGGGTGAAAAAGGTGACACTCACCAGCCTTATGTCTGTCTGTATATAACACTGACAACAGATTGGACACATTTATGCCTATATGATTTCATAGGATACATACTCCCTCGTGTTACAGACATCTGTGGCAATTAACCCTTCACCAACATAGCTGAGCAAAAAATATTATGGAAAAAATGGGGAATAACCCCCAAGTATACCTGAGCCTGATACCTGAGTATAAAAAAATACTCTTTGATCAAGTGCTCTTTTGGCCGAAACGCGTCAGAGTATCTCCTTTGCTGATGTTCACCTTATGATTCAATAAAGTTTTTTACTTTTTCAATGCGTCTGGCTGTTTGGAGGAGCTGTGACCGCTGAGTCACTCGTTTTTTCTTCCCCTTGAGCAAAAAATATTAGCCTAACATATGTGTGAATAACGTTGGTAAATGTATCGTAGCAGGTGACTATACACTGTCTGCACGGTTAGAAATCACCAGAATTTTCAATCTACCTGCTGGGTTTATTTGGTAATTAGATTCACCATTTACCAAATCGGCTAATCTATACATCAAACATTACTTCACTGTTCAGTGATTTCTTTGGAACTCCGACGTTACTTACCTATTATCAGCAACTCACACTCACAAGCACCCCTATATAGTGCAGTGTGAGAGATACCTTACCACACCACGACACCTGGTGTAGGGTTACATACTGTAGGAGGTATATTTTTGAGCATTCATGTTACTATCTCTTGATCATTGGCCATATACCATTGGCTTTTGAAGTCTAGCTCTACTTTTGAGGTTTTAATTAGTTTATGTTTTCTATTATCAATAAAACGTTATTATTTTGATACTTAGTATAGGTGTGTGCATCGATAGGGATTCTTCTTTAGTATCTGTTATCTCCACTATCCATCCCTGATAGCACCACTTTTAGTTTCTACTAGCTGAGACCCGGCGTTGCCCGTGAGTTAAATTTCCTGCTCCCTCCTCTCCCCCCTATTTGTGTGCTCCCCCTCTCCCACCCCCCAGAGGGAGGGAGGGACAGTGGACAGGAGGGGGGGACGACAGTGGACAGGAGGGAGGGGGGACAGGAGAGGGGGGGGGGAAGTGGACAGGGGGGGGGGGGACAGTGGACAGGAGGGGGAGGGGACAGTGGGAGGTGAGGTGAGTGAGCGCTGGGGAGGGAGGTGAGGCCTTTTTTTATAAGGGGGCTGGTAGCCATGAGTGTTTATTGTAGACAGAGGGTGGCCCTCACCCCACACAAAGCATGTCCGCCCACTCTGTCTGAGATTGACACACCGACTGGCTATGTCTGGATTCTGACTGACCCCGCAGCGCGGGTAAATCCTGTCGCCTCTCTGATAGAGGGAGCAACCGTCACGAGCCAAGGGCAGCAAGGCGGGAGGGGGGGAGACGGTGAGCGAGCGGACAGTGACGGGTCTTTGGGCGGGAAAACACGCACCTGACAGGAGCTGGGCGGGAACAGACCGCCTCACTATTGCCAACGCCGCCATCTTGTGTGACCTTACGCGAGTGCCCCGCAGAGGGGGTGAGCGCGCGGACAGTGGCGGGTCTTTGGGCCGGAAAACACGCACCTGACAGGAGCCGGGCGGGAACAGACCGCCTCAGTATTGCCAACGACGCCATAGCCTGAGGAAAGAGAGAGCGACATCTGGTGGGAGCAGCTGCAGGAGGAAGGGGGTCCTTCCGGAGGCTGCCTGGCCACTGCCTGTCCCCCCGCCGGGAGGGAAGTGAGCGCCGGGGAGGGAGGGGTGTGTGTGTGTGTGGTGGCAGTTGGGTGACGTCAGAGCCACCAATCTGATTGGTCCTCAGCCTCTGGCCAATCAGATTCACCGCAGCTAGTACCAATCTTTCGACTTTATATATTAAGATTACTTATGTAAGCAGCTGAGCGGGGCCTTTCCTACCTCTTCCCCCCCCCCCCCCCATATAGTTTATATAGCGCCATTAATGTACATAGCGCTTCACAGCAGTAATACACGTGAAAATCATATAAATGTAACGGTTTTTCCCCCACCCGGTGGAAGATTTGTCCATTACTACGGTGTATGGTGCATTGTATTGTATGTCTTTATTTATATAGCGCCATTAATGTACATAGCGCTTCACAGTAGTAATACATGTGGTAATCAAATAAATAACAGAGCATGGGGAAAAGTGCTTTAGACATAAAAGTAACATTAAGGAAGAGGAGTCCCTACCCAGAGGAGCTTACAGTCTAATTGGTAGGTAGGGAGAACGTACAGAGACAGTAGGAGGGAGTTCTGGTAAGTGTATCTGCAGGGGGCCAAGCTTTATGTATCATGTGTTCAGAATGTCCACAGTGCTATTCATATGCTTCTTTAAGCAAGTGTGTCTTAAGTTGGATCTTAAAGGTGGATAGCGAGGGGGCAAGTCAGGTACTGAGGGGAAGGGCATTCCAGAGGTGTGCGGCAGTCAGTGAAAAAGGTTTAAGGCGGGAGAGAGCTTTAGATACAAAGGAGGTAGAAAGAAGACATCCTTGAGAAGATCGCAAGAGTCGGGATGGTGCATAGCGAGAAATTAGGGCTGAGATGTAAGGAGGGGCAGAAGAGTGTAAAGCTTTATTAGTGAGGAGAAGAATGGAGTGTGAGATGCGGGATTTGATCGGAAGCCAGGAGAGGGATTTCATGAGGGGAGATGCTGAGACAGATCTAGGAAAGAGTAGAGTGATTCTGGCAGCAGCGTTTAGGATAGATTGTGGGGGAGACAGGTGAGAGGCAGGAAGGCCGGACAGCATGAGGTTACAGTAATCAAGACGGGAGAGAATGAGGGCCTGAGTCAGAGTTTTAGCAGTCGAGCAACAGAGGAAACGGCGTATCTTTGTTATATTGCGGAGGAAAAAGCGACAGGTTTTAGAAATGTTTTGAATGTGGGGGGCGAATGTGAGAGAGGAGTCGAGTGTGACCCCTAGGCAGCGTGCTTGGGCTACTGGGTGAATGATCGTAGTTCCAACAGTAATGTGGAAGGAGGTAGTAGGGCCAGGTTTGGGAGGAAGTATGAGGAGCTCTGTTTTAGCCATGTTGAGTTTAAGGCGGCAGAGGGCCATCCAGGATGATATAGCAGAGAGACATTCAGAAACTTTGGTTTGTACAGCAGGTGTAAGGTCGGGTGTTGAAAAGTATATTTGTGTGTCGTCAGCATAGAGGTGATAATTAAACCCAAAAGATGTTATTAGGTCACCTAGTGAGAGTGTGTACAGAGAAAAGAGAAGAGGTCCCAGGACAGAGCCCTGGGGTACCCCCACAGAGAGATAAATAGAGGAGGAGGAGGTGTTAGCAGAAGAGACACTGCAAGTACGATGGGAGAGGTAGGATGAGATCCAGGATAGAGCTTTGTTCCGAATACCAAGAGTATGGAGAATGTGAAGGAGAAGAGGGTGTTCCACGGTGTCAAATGCTGCAGAGAGGTCGAGTAATATGAGCAGAGTGTAATGACCTCTGTCTTTGGCAGCATGGAGGTCATCAGTTATTTTAGTGAGGGCTGTTTCCGTGGAGTGAGCAGTGCGGAAGCCAGATTGTAGAGGGTCTAGGAGAGAATAGGTGTTGATAAAATGGAGCAAGCGAGAGAATACAAGACGTTCAAGGAGTTTGAAGGCAAAAGGCAAGAGGGAGACAGGTCGATAGTTAGAAAGACAGGTAGGGTCAAGCTTGCTGTTTTTGAGTAATGGTATGACTGTTGCATGTTTGAAGGAGGATGGAAAGGTTCCAGAGCAGAGGGAGGAGTTAAAAATGAGTGTGAGCGTAGGGATTATAGTAGGACCAAGAGGTTTTAGGAGATGGGAGGGAATGGGGTCAAGAGGGCAAGTGGTAGAGGGAGTAAAGGCGATCAACAGCGACACATCCTCCTCTGAGACAGTGGAAAAAGAGTAAAGGAAGGCAGGAGGAGAGATAGGAAGAGGTGTAGGATGGGAGGAAGAAACAGAGGGGATGTTCTGACGTATGGATTCCACCTTTTCCTTAAAATAGTCAGCAAAGTCCTGAGCAGAGATGGAGGAAGGAGAGGCAGCTGAGGGTGGTTTGAGTAGAGTATCAAAGACAGAGAACAGTCGGCGTGGGTTAGACTTGTGCATGTTGATTAGTGAAGAAAAGTAGGCTTGTTTAGCTTGCGAGAGGGCAGAGTTGAAACAGGATAGCATAAATTTGTAGTGAAGGAAGCCTGCGAGAGTATGAGATTTCCTCCAGAGGCGTTCAGAGGAACGAGTGGAGGAACGCAGCATGCGCGTGTGGGAATTTAGCCAGGGTCTAGGGTTAGAAGGGCGAGGGCGGCAGAGAGAAAGCGGGGCACGTAGATCAAGAGAGGAGGACAAGGCAGAGTTGTAGTTCCTAACCAGGTTGTCAGGGTCTGTAGCAGAGCTGAGAGGAGAGGGAGGAGCGTAAAGTGGGCTCAAAGTCAGGTAAGTGAATAGAGCGCAGGTTTCTGCAGAACCGGGGGCTAGATGGGGGTGGAGAAGGGGAGAAGCGAGATAGAGAGAATGAAATGAGGTGATGGTCAGAGAGAGGAAAAGGGGAAATGGAGAAATTGGAGAGAGAGAAGTTTTTAGTGAAAACCAGGTCTAAGTAGTGGCTATCCTTGTGGGTGCTGGCTGCAGTCCACTGTTGAAGGCCAAAAGAAGAGGTTAGAGAAAAAAGCGGGAAGTCCAAGGGAGAGAGGGGTCATCAATATGGCAATAGAAGTCCCCAAGGAGAAGAACAGGGGAGTCTGAGAAGAGAAAGAAAGAGAGCCAGGATTCAAAGTGAGAGAGAAAGGCAGACGGGGGATGAGTAGAGGAAGTTGGGCGATAGATGACCGCCACATGGACAGGGAGAGGAGAGAAGATCTGGACAGTGTGAGCCTCAAAGGAGGGAAAAGCAAGAGATGGAGGAATAGGAAGGGTTCAGTAACGGCAGAGAGAGGAGAGCAGGAGCCCCACGCCTCCACCCCTGCCATCAGGGCGCGGAGTGTGGGAGAAGGAAAGGCATCCATAGGAGAGGGCAGCTTCCAGAGCAGAGTCAGACTGAGTGAGCCAGGTCTCAGTTATAGCAAATAGGTGCAGAGAGTGAGAGAGAAAAAAGTCATGTACAGAGAGTAACCTGTTAGAAAGGGAGCGAGCATTCCAAATGGCACAGGAAAAAGGGAGAGAGGAGGGAGGGTGGCAGGGGATGGGTTTGAGGTTGGAGGTGTTGACACCAGAAGGAGTAGAGGTTGCAATTGGCAGGCGAGGACAAGCGCATGTAGGAATAAGGCAGGGACCAGGATTGGGAGCGATATCCCCAGAAGCAAGGAGCAGAAGCATGGATAGAAAGAGAATGTGTGAGGATGATTTGTAGGGATGTGCTTTATTGCTGGGGATATAGCTGTGTGGTGTCAGAAGGTGCAGGTAAGAAAGGAATTCATGTGAACAGAGAAGTGGTGAAGGAAGGAGAGATGGAGATATATGAATAGAGTTAGAGACATAATGAGGCTCGTAAAAAGAAGTGCATAATTTGAGAAGAAGTGAAGTCACAGCAAATATAACTGGTAAAGGCAGCATCATAGCAGTAATGATGCAGTCTGGTATTGATGATATCCTCCTTTCCAGCGTAGTTCAAATGCGGGAATCAGGACCAGATGGGGGTGTCCACTTCCTCACTTCTTTTGAACTATAGGTGCATATACCTGCTGCTAACAGGAGGGCTGAGTCGTCAGCCGGTGGTAGTGGGGACACAGGAACAGGCTTTGGGGGTTCATATCTCTTTAGCAGTGCAGCACCTCCATCTGCCGTAGGCTCCAGGAACTGAAGGTGATCTCCCACGGTAGAATTATTACCTCTCCCCCCAGTAAGGTCACGCACAGGCAGGAGGTATATAACAACAGGAACGGGTTATTGTCTTCTGTACAGCACAGTTACACGGCAGGCTTCTGCCCGATGCAGTACTCTCAGCTCTCACTGAAGGTTGGTCCCTGGACCGCCACTACAGGCCAAGGGCACCCGCAGCCATCCTAGCTCTTCCCCACCTCCCTAGCAGAGGTAGAAGTATGGTCCACCCTCACTCTCCCCCAGAGGGAAGAGCACAAAGGAATGCCCCAATCTCAGGCTCCCAGTTGTGTGACCTGCCTTCCTCAGTGGCGGAAGGACACTACTAAATTTAGGGCGGTCCTGCCTTTAAGTACTGCCAGGAGGAGGGCACCAGGTCTGGCTCATGATTGGTCATGCCCAGGCCTGATGTCACCGTCACTCAAATGCAGCTCCTCGAGGGGGAAAACTCCATAGCAACTACTGGCAGCCTGATTGTACCAGGGTTTACTGCCTGCACAAGGGCAGAATAGTAGCCATCAGGTGACCTGGCTACATAAATAATAAATATTATAAATAACACATAAAGGGGAGAAGTGCTTCAGTCATAAAAGTAACAGGAAAAGGAGTCCCTGCTCCGAAGAGCTTTCAATCTAATGTGTTGGTAGGAAGAACATGCAGAGACAGTAGAAGGGCATTCTGGTAAGTGCGTCTGCATGGGGCCAAGGTTAATGTATGAGGTGTTAATTATCAGCCATGAAGCTACTAATATGCTTCCTTAAGCAGGTGTGTATAGAGAGGGTGCTAGTCGCATTTTGAGGGGAAGGGCATTCCAGAGGTGTGGGGCAGTCAGTGAGAAAGGTTTAAGGCGGAAGAGGGCGTTCGATACAAAAGGGGTCGAGAGTAGACATCCTTGAGCGGAACGCAAGAGTTGGGATGGTGTATAGCCAGAAATTAGGGATGAGATGTAAGGAGGGGCAGAAGAGTGTAAAGCTTTAAAAGTGAGGAGGAGAATTGAGTGCGAGATGCAGGATTTGATCGGAAGCCAGGAGAGGGATTTCATGAGGGGAGATGCTGAGACAGATTTAGGAAAGAGTAGCGTGATTCTGGCAGCTGCATTTAGGATAGATTGTAGGGGAGACAGGTGAGAGGCAGGAAGGCCGGACAGCAGAAGGTTACTGTAATCGAGATGGGAGAGAGTGAGAGCGTGTGTCAGAGTTTTTGCCGTCAAGCAACAGAGGAAAGGGCATATCTTGGTAATATTGCGGAGGAAAAAATGACAGGTTTTTTTGCTACCTTTTGAATGTGAGAGAAGAGTCGAGTGTGAACCCTAGGCAGCATGCTTGGGCTACTGGGTGAGTGATAGTACATCCAACAGTAAGTTCGGTACTAGGTTCTGCACTATCGCAACTGGACTAATATGGCTATTTCTGTTTCATATATATATATTTATTTATGCTGTACGCTGGCAAGCAAGGGGTTAATTAGGCCCTTATATATGCTGTGCTTTGGTAAGGAAGGGGTCAATGGGGCCCACATACATACATACATATATATATATATGTATGTATGTGACAAACGCCCCTCTTTTGTAGCGCTGACGTCTGTCTGGGTTCTTCCCGACACAGTCTTCTAGGGTTAATTATACAACAAACAGGATCATGCAAAGTATTACATTGCTTAACTCAGGCTTCTGCCTGCTTTATTTTCATCAAAAAAAAAGGACTGCAGCTTTAACATGTGCAGGCAGGAGGCACTCAGACATTAACCTTCAGCGGTTTACTCATATCAGTGTTATAGCATTTCACACAGTGTCATTTTTAAGAACCAAACCAAATCAAATAAACAAAATCCTATCCCATTCAGGGATCTAACTACACAGCAGAATCAGCCTCTCTAACTGCTGCTGGGCCAACTAACCTGGTTCCCCAGTTTAAAACAATGCCCTCTCATTTAGGGTCACTAGATAAAGCATAGAGTCTTTTGATACGGCAATAAACATGTGTTTGTCTTATCTGTTCGTGGTGGGAACTCGGTCCCAAGTGTCCAGGCAAATCCTCTGGTACTGTGTTACTTGAAGGGGCCGTCCACCCCGAACTGGATGCAGGGGAGCAGCGACACCCCCAGCCCCCAGGCTCTAAGAAGAGAGACTGAAATGCAAACCTCTCTGCTCTAAATACCTGTGCTAGTGATTAGGAGAGCAGGTGAGGGAGAACTAGACACATTGTAATCTGTGGTCTGGACTTTCCATCCACCAGCCTGAGTTAATGTGAAACTGTGGATCATTTTCCACAATTCCTGCACTTTCTGACCTAAAACGGGGCAGAAAGCTGCATAACATCTTTGGACTATGTCACATATCCCCCTCCCCAGCTCACACCTACTGGGGTGAGCGGCCATGGACCTCACTGGGGTGAGCGTCCTACCTGAAATACTTGTTCTAACTCCTCAGTACAATATTAAGCATTCACATGACACGAACATGAACTTTTTTCCACGGCAATTATGGACAATAGGTTTCGTCATAAGAGACTATACTTGGCAAACCTATTTTGTTGCTCTCTATTAGGGAACTATTTTGAAAAATAAATGTCTAGCACAAATTCTTATAACCCAGGATATGATAAATATACTCACACAACCAGACAGTTTCTATTACCTCCCTGGGTTTTTTTTTTTCTACTCTAGAATATGAACTTCATTATATATTTACCAACCAAAAGGGCCATCAACCCTGTATAGTAATTTGTAGTTTAGCTACATTTTCAACACAGAGAACCAATATAACATTGCAATATTTACAAAATGCTTATTCTAGAGGCCTAATATACAGTAGCATAACTACACTAGCTTATTTGCAAAGTTAAGTGTCGTGACATAGTCCACACGTGTAACATAAAAATAATCGGTCAGTTCCCCAAACATTTTTTTTTCTTGACTTCCAGTCCATTACATCCTCTGACTTTATTTCAACACCCGCTACAACCTGCAAATGACTGGACTGTTTCTTCAGCCACTGACGATACACTCGGACTGGATCCTCCTTGGCTCCACACTGTGGTCCCGAGTGGCACGATCTGGAACTATTCAGGCGCAGCGTTGACCTTAGTCGCTTTTTCTTTTCAATCTTTGAACCTTCTAGGCTCTTCTTACTGAGATGTCTCCTCATCAGAAATCTTTGATTTCCCTTTTGGGGCCATTACCAGGCCTTTGGGTTTTGGAGACCTAATTGCCTCTGTATAAACGTAGCCCATATTAACAATGTCATCAGGATTTTTCATCAAGTTTGTGTTTTCAGGAACTGCCACCCACTTGGCTAAAACATCTTCTGTGATGGCCTGGGTGTGTTCACTAGTTTGATAATCATCTGGACAATGTAAATGAAATTGAGGATCTGGATTTTTGAATCCCAGATCAGGGAGTATATTCTCAGTATTCTCAGGAGGGTGCCTATCTGTTTCTGGAATAACAGCAGCACAATCAAAGTCAATTCTTTCTCCTTCCTCTTTGTCATCAGTGACGGCATTGAGTTTACTTTCCCTGGTCTCCTTTTGTGACCTTGTCTCTTTCAGCCTTGGAATCTCTTTCTCCAACTTCATCTTTATAGCAAATCGTAATATTGCAACAGCATTGAAGATACACGTATAGGAACGTACAGCTTGCTTGGTTAGGAGGTAGGGTTGATATCCCGACTGAACCACTCTAGTGGCTTCTAATTCAACTTCTTTGGAGTTGAGTCGCGATTCCATGTCTGTCATCTGTTTCAGCGCAAGGTTTAACTCTGTTTCCTTTTCTCTATTCTTGACCTGCAGCTGCAGGTGCTCCTCCCGGGTCTTGTCCAGCTCCAGCAGCAACCGGGCCCCCTCATTTGCCGTGTGGTCCAGCTGCTTGTGGATATCGGCCATCTCGCTTTCATAGCGCAATGTCAGACAGACCACCTGACGGACGGACACCTCCTCCCTTTCGGCGCACTGTATCTCGCACTCAGTTATCTGCTTCTGCAGCTCTTCCTGCATTTCTGACTTTTCCTAGATCAATTGCTTCTCCACTTTTCCTGCTTGGTGAAGCTTCTTATCACCTACACTAATCTGGTCAGTCAAGTCTGAATTTTTCTGTGTCAGAATTACATTCTCTCCCTTTACAGTCTCTAAATTACTCGGGGCATTCTCACAGGTTTCCTTCAATATTCCCAGCTCTGTGTTCAGCCCGTGGCCCTCCAGGCGTGAGTGTTGCACCTCTGTGCTGAGCGCGTGAACCTCTTGCAGAGCCTTCCCGTATTTCTGTTTTAGGATAGCAATCGATTTGTCAGACTTAATCTGTTTTCCATCCATGGTGGCAATTACGATGTTGGCCTTTTCCAGACTAGTCGTCACCTCTTCCAGCTCACTCCGTAAGAGAGACTCTGTTTTCTTCAAAGCCTTGTGCTCTTGTAAAGCTGGGAGTATACACCTCTGTAACTCTGCGTTCGCTTCTTGCTCCTTCTTGTTAGATTCTCGCTCCTTCATGAATCCCTGCCACAGGACTTCATAATTATGGCAGGCAGCTTGGAGTGCAGAAACCCAAGCATCTTTACCCTGGATCAAGGATTCAGCTTCCCTTTTCTCCTCCTTTTCCTTTGCCACTGTTCCCGTGACAATTCTGCCGGTCACTCCGGTCTGCAGCACATCTCGGTGCCTTTCTGACGCATGTCCTGACAGCGCAGGTTCAAGTGGCTCGGTCACTTCCCCTGTGACTTGAGGAACAGTTTTCTTTTTCATCTTCTTTCTTTTTGATTTATTAGCTCCAGAGATATCAGTGGTACTGGGCACAAGCTCACTGGTATCAGCTTCCACATCTTGCTTGCACTCACAGGGCGTTGCTTGCTTTTGCAGCTGTTTGTCTTTGAGAATTCTAAATTCATCTGTGGATACGGCTCTCTTCCAGGGGCCACATACTAGTCGTCATCATCATGGTGTGGCCTGAAGGGACACTGTTTTTCATGGTTATGTACATTACAAAACAAACATTTCACGTCGGCCATTTTAGAAACCCGGCAGGGACAACTTGCTAGCTGCAATTTTCACTTTCTTCAGCAAAACATTTTGGTTTTCTGTTTGGGTTCAGGGTGCTATTGCATCCACACTTCGCACATTCTCTGTGTATGCTGGAAGCACAACTTGTTATACACAGTGGGACAGACTTCACTCATAGCATCTGTACTTTTACTTCGGCTGGGCGGCCATTTTAAACCCCCGCATTTATTTGCAAACCCACAGACCTTTTAGTGTCGACCCGCATTCTCCACCATATGTGACAAACGCCCCTCTTTTGTAGCGCTGACGTCTGTCTGGGTTCTTCCCGACACAGTCTTCTAGGGTTAATTATACAACAAACAGGATCATGCAAAGTATTACGTTGCTTAACTCAGGCTTCTGCCTGCTTTATTTTCATCAAAATAAGGGACTGCAGCTTTAACATGTGCAGGCAGGAGGCACTCAGACATTAACCTTCAGCGGTTTACTCATATCAGTGTTATAGCATTTCACACAGTGTGATTTTTAAGAACCAAACCAAATCAAATAAACAAAATCCTATCCCATTCAGGGATCTAACTACACAGCAGAATCAGCCTCTCTAACTGCTGCTGGGCCAACTAACCTGGTTCCCCAGTTTAAAACAATGCCCTCTCATTTAGGGTCACTAGATAAAGCATACAGTCTTTTGATACGGCAATAAACATGTGTTTGTCTTATCTGTTCGTGGTGGGAACTCGGTCCCAAGCGTCCAGGCAAATCCTCTGGTACTGTGTTACTTGAAGGGGCCGTCCAACCCGAACTGGATGCAGGGGAGCAGCGACACCCCCAGGCTCTAAGAAGAGAGACTGAAATGCAAACCTCTCTGCTCTAAATACCTGTGCTAGTGATTAGGAGAGCAGGTGAGGGAGAACTAGACACATTGTAATCTGTGTTCTGGACTTTCCATCCACCAGCCTGAGTAAATGTGAAGCTGTGGAATGGATCATTTTGCACAATTCCTGCACTTTTTGACCTAAAACGGGGCAGAAAGCTGCATAACATCTTTGGACTATGTCACAATATATATATAGCAAATGGAAATATAACTGTATGCTCATTTGCATGTCTAAGACAGGTCTGTAACCCCGCCTTTCACCATTATCACCCAGCACACAGCACTTCCACTGCAGCAAGGGATTCTGGGAAATGACATGCAAATGAGCACACAGTGCCAGCATAACTTAACATATATATATATATATATATATATATATATATATATATAAGAAAAAGTGTAAAATCCAATGATAAAGGTTTAATGACACGAACAAAGACAAATGCACACTCACACTTTGCCAATAAAATAAGAGCGTTGTATGGGACAAGCCCATGCGCCAGCATGTACCAGACCGTGGTAAGTTCGTTCCGTCTCGCTGTGTGAACAATAGGCTTCACTGCTGCTGGTGTCACCGTCTCAGCGTCTCCGGCAAACCGAATGAGCAGCCTCTAGTTCCTATTCAGCACGGCACATCTTAGAAATGAGTCAGAGAACTTCCTCTCTGTTGTCTGGCTTATGGCGTCTGAGCTGCTCCACCACCGTAGTTCATTGACCACGTGACCCTACGCGTTTCTTCCGACTCAGCGGATTTCATCAGGACTACACTTGTGATGGCTTACTATTTATAATGCCTCAGTCCAATTAGATGATTACAAACATGATTGTTTTAGTAATTAATTCAGGTCATCTGTGCTAGATGATCCATACTGATGGTATTCAAATGACAATATGCTTATTGTTAGAATAAGGATCAACACAGTGCCACCCCAAAATATATATATATATATATATATATATATATATATATATATATATATATATATATATATATATATATATATATACTAGTTGAGAGACCCGGCGTTGCCCGTGAGTTAAATTTGCCGCTAGGAAAAGGTGGGGGGAGGGACAGTGGACAGGAGGAGGGGAGGGATGGGGACAGTGGACAGGAGGGGACGGGGACAGTGGACAGTAGGGGATGGGGACAGTGGACAGGAGGGGGGTAGTGGACAGGAGGGGGGGTAGTGGACAGGAGGGGGGGGTAGTGGACAGGAGGGGGGGTAGTGGACAGGAGGGGGGGGCAGTGGACATGAGGGGGGGGCAGTGGACATGAGGGGGGGGGGCGGGGGACAGTGGACAGGAGGGGGGGACAGTGAACAGGAGGGGGGGACAGTGGACAGGAGGGGGGGGGACAGTGGACAGGAGCTGGGGACAGTGGACAGGAGGGGGGGACAGTGGACAGGAGGGGGGGGACAGTGGACAGGAGGGGGAGGAGAGTGGACAGGAGGGGGGGAGAGTGAACAGGAGGGGGGTGACAGTGGACAGGAGGGGGGTGACAGTGGACAGGAGGGGGAGGAGAGTGGACAGGAGGGGGGGGAGAGTGGACAGGAGGGGGGGGGAGAGTGGACAGGAGGGGGGTGACAGTGGACAGGAGGGGGGTGACAGTGAACAGGAGGGGGGTGACAGTGGACAGGAGGGGGAGGAGAGTGGACAGGAGGGGGAGGAGAGTGGACAGGAGGGGGGGGCACACACACTGTGTCACACACACACACACACACACACACACACACACACACACACACACACACACACACACACACACACACACACACACACACACACACACACACACAGTGTAACACACACAGTGTAACACACACACACAAAGTGTCACACACAGTGTCACACACACAAAGTGTCACACACACACACAGTGTCACACAGTGTCACACACACACAGTGTCACACACTGTCACCGCCGCCATGTTACTTAGTCCGCGAGGGAGGAAGGGGTCCTTCCGTCTGCCGCCATGTTAGGGCATGCCCTGCCCACTGCCTGTCCCCGTGCCGGGGAGGGAGGTGAGTGGAGCGGGAGGGAGTGGAGCGGGAGGTGAGTGGAGCGGGAGGTGAGTGGAGCGGGAGGGAGTGGAGCGTGAGGGAGGTGAGTGGAGCGGGACCTCTCCCTCCGGCCGCCGCCATCTTAGGTGCCGCGTGGCAGCGGCAGGCTGCCCTGCCCACTGCCTGTCCCCACGCCTGGGATGGAGGTGAGTGGAGCGGGAGGGAGGTGAGTGGAGCAGGAGGTGAGTGGAGCGGGAGGTGAGTGGAGCGGGAGGTGAGTGGAGCGGGAGGGAGTGGAGCGGGAGGGAGGTGAGTGGAGAGGGAGGTGAGTGGAGCGGGAGGGAGGTGGAGGGAGGTGAGTGGAGAGGGAGTGCAGCGGGAGGGAGGTGAGTGGAGATGGAGGTGAGTGGAGCGGGAGGGAGGTGGGTGGAGCGGGAGGGAGTGGAGCGGGAGGGAGGTGAGTGGAGCGGAGGTGAGTGGATCGTAGGGGAGGCGGGGAGGTGAGTGGAGCACCGGGGAGGGGGGAGGTGAGTGTGATGGGGGGGGGAGAGGACAGAGAGAGAGGTGTGTGTGTGTGCGTGTTTTTTGGACCTTTGGCCCGTCACTCCGCCTCAGGCCAATGAGAGGTGTGGGGGGCGGGCCAAGGGGGTGGTGTGAGTGTGTGAGGCCAATGAGAGGTGTGCGGGGGCGGCGGGCCAAGGGACCAATGAGATTGCCGCTAGGGACAGGGAACACAGTGAAACATACATACATACAATGCTTTCAGAAATATATCTACTATATATTTCTCAAACAGTCATATGTTTCTATGTCTGTATGTGTCTCCCTTTGTCCCTCCCTGTGTCCCTAGCGGCAATCCCATTGGACCTTGGGCCAGGCCAATGAGATTGCTCCCTTGGCCCGCCCGCCCGCCCCTGCACACCTCTCATTGGCCTGAGGCGGAGTGACGGGCCAAAGGAGAGACACACACACACACTCACTCTCCTCGGATCTGCGCCAGTCCCACTCTCCACCCCCTCTCACTCCCGTCGTGTGTGTGTGTGTGTGCCCCCCTCACCGCAAACCCCCCGCACCGCAAACCCCCCGCCCCCCCTCACCGCAACCCCCCCGCCCCCCCTCACCGCAAACTCCCCGCCCCCCCTCACTGCAAATCCCCCCCGCACCGCAAACCCCCCGCCCCCCCTCACCGCAAACCCCCCACCCCCCCTCACCGCAAACTCCCCGCCCCCCTCACCGCAAACCCCCCGCCCCCCTCACCGCAAACCCCCCGCCCCCCCTCACCGCAAACCTCAGCCTCCCCTGCGCCAAGCCTCCTCCACCTCACCTCTCACACACCGCCAGCAAAACTCCCGCCGCCTCTCACACGCCGCCTCACTCAGCTCTTCTCATCGCGGCCCCGTCTTACCGCCGGGAGCGCCAGCAAGCAGTTAACCCCCCCGCGGCCGAGCCGGGAGCACGGGGGGCGCAAGGAGGTAACCTCCCCCCCCACACACACAACCCCCCCCCGCGGCCGAGCCGGGAGCACCGGGGGCGCAAGGAGGTAACCTCCCCCCCCACACACACAACCCCCCCCGCGGCCGAGCCGGGAGCACGGGGGGCACAAGGAGGTAACCTCCCCCCCCCCCCACCACACACAACCCCCCCCCCCCGCGGCCGAACCGGGAGCACCAGGGGCGCAAGGAGGTAACCTTCCCCCCCCCCACCACACACAACCCCTCCCGCGGCCGGGAGCACCGGGTGGCGCAAGGAGGTAACCTCCCCCCCTCCACACAACCCCCCCCTCCACACAACCCCCCACTCCACACATCCCCCCCCCACGCAACCCCCCCCCCCCACACAACCCCCCCCACACACACACAACCCCCCCCACACACACACACAACCCCCCCCCCGCTGGCGCAAGGAGGTACACACACACACTGACACACACACACACACAGTGACACACACAGTCACACACTGACTGACACACACTGACTGACACACAGTCACACTCTGACTGACACACTGACTGACACACAGTCACACACTGACTGACACACACTGACTGACACACAGTCACACACTGACACACACTGACTGACACACAGTCACACACTGACTGACACACAGTCACACACTGACTGACTCACGCACACACACCCTGACTGACGCACGCACACACACACCCTGACTGACGCACGCGCACACACACCCTGACTGACACACGCGCACACACACCCTGACTGATGCACGCGCACACACACCCTGACTGACGCACGCGCACAAACCCTGACTGACGCACGTGCACACACCCTGACTGACGCACGCGCACACACCCTGACTGACGCACGCACACACACACCCTGACTGACGCACACACACACCCTGACTGACGCACGCACACACACACACCCTGACTGACGCACGCGCACACACACCCTGACTGACGGACGCGCACACACACCCTGACTGACGCACGCGCACACACCCTGACTGACGCACACACACCCTGACTGACGCACGCACACACACACCCTGACTGACGCACGCACACCCACACCCTGACTGACGCACGCACACACACACTGACTGACGCACGCACAAACACACTGACTGACGCACGCACAGACACACTGACTGGCGCACACACACACACTGACTGCCGCACACACACACACACTGACTGCCGCACACACACACACTGACTGCCGCACACACACACACTGACTGCCGCACACACACACACACTGACTGCCGCACACACACACACTGACTGGCGCACACACACATACTGACTGGCGCACACACACACTGACTGAGGCACACACGCACGCACACACTGACAGTGTGTGTGTGTGTGTGCGTCACTCAGTCTGTGTGTGTGTGTTTGTGTTTCTGCGTCAGACTCACTGACGCACGCGCACACACACACTGACTGACTGACGCACACACAATGACTGACGCACACACTGCATGAAGCTGTAAAGGGGGACAAACAGAGCTGTAAAGGAGGGAGGGGGGGACTGGATTGATGTGAATGGGGGACAAACAGAGAGAGGGGGGAGGAGAGAGGAGACAGAGAGGAGCGGGAACATTACATCCCGGGCAACGCCGGGTCTCTCAGCTAGTAGTAGATATATATCTTCTGAACTCTGATAATGAAGAGGATTTTCAGCCATTAATTGCTGCTCCGCCCTGTCTAGAATAACCCCCATTATTGCAGAAGAGGGAGACATTGTCTTCGTTAGATATATTCATTCACCCTTCAAGCAATTTCATCAGGTCTCTTTAATGCTAATCTCATATGTTCTTTCCTTTTATCCATTTGGCCAACGATGGCAGCATGAGTGGTGTGCACAAAACAACATGAAAAGTGAGAATTAACAATCTGCTTGTATTTTTTCTGTGCCACAGTCACGGCGGGATCCCACGGTCTCAGCGAGGTGCCACAGTCACAGCGAGGTGCCACAGTCACGGCGGGATCCCACGGTCTCAGCGAGGTGCCACAGTCACGGCGGGGTCCCACGGTCTCAGCGAGGTGCCACAGTCACCGCGGGATCCCACGGTCTCAGCGAGGTGCCACAGTCACAGCGAGGTGCCACAGTCACGGCGGGGTCCCACGGTCTCAGCGAGGTGCCACAGTCACGGCGGGGTCCCACGGTCACAGCAAGGTGCCACAGTCACGGCGGGGTCCCACGGTCACAGCAAGGTGCCACAGTCACCGCGGGATCCCACAGTCACAGCGAGGTGCCACAGTCACCGCGGGATCCCACAGTCACAGCGAGGTGCCACAGTCACGACGGGGTCCCACAGTCACAGCGAGGTGCCACAGTCGCAGCGAGGTCCCACGGTCTCAGCGAGGTGCCACAGTCACGACGGGGTCCCACAGTCACAGCGAGGTGCCACAGTCGCAGCGAGGTCCCACGGTCTCAGCGAGGTGCCACAGTCACAGCGAGGTCCCACGGTCTCAGCGAGGTGCCACAGTCACGTCGGGATCCCACGGTCTCAGCGAGGTGCCACAGTCACGGCGGGGTCCCACGGTCACAGCGAGGTGCCACAGTCACGGCGGGATCCCACGGTCTCAGCAAGGTGCCACAGTCACAGCGGAGTCCCACGGTCACAGCGAGGTGCCACAGTCACGGCGGGATCCCACGGTCTCAGCGAGGTGCCACAGTCACGGCGGGATCCCACGGACTCAGCGAGGTGCCACAGTCACAGCGGGATCCCACGGTCTCAGCGAGGTGCCACAGTCACGGCGGGATCCCACGGTCTCAGCGAGGTGCCACAGTCACGGCGGGGTCCCACGGTCTCAGCGAGGTGCCACAGTCACAGCGAGGTCCCACGGTCTCAGCGAGGTGCCACAGTCACGTCGGGATCCCACGGTCTCAGCGAGGTGCCACAGTCACGGCGGGGTCCCACGGTCACAGCGAGGTGCCACAGTCACAGCGGGATCCCACGGTCTCAGCGAGGTGCCACAGTCACGGCGGGATCCCACGGACTCAGCGAGGTGCCACAGTCACAGCGGGATCCCACGGTCTCAGCAAGGTGCCACAGTCACGGCGGGATCCCACGGTCTCAGCGAGGTGCCACAGTCACGGCGGGGTCCCACGGTCTCAGCGAGGTGCCACAGTCACAGCGGGATCCCACGGTCTCAGCGAGGTGCCACAGTCACAGCGGGATCCCACGGTCTCAGCGAGGTGCCACAGTCACGGCGGGGTCCCACGGTCTCAGCGAGGTGCCACAGTCACGGCGGGGTCCCACGGTCACAGCAAGGTGCCACAGTCACGGCGGGGTCCCACGGTCACAGCAAGGTGCCACAGTCACCGCGGGATCCCACGGTCTCAGCGAGGTGCCACAGTCATGGCGGGGTCCCACGGTCACAGCAAGGTGCCACAGTCACCGCGGGATCCCACAGTCACAGCGAGGTGCCACAGTCACGACGGGGTCCCACAGTCACAGCGAGGTGCCACAGTCACAGCGAGGTCCCACGGTCTCAGCGAGGTGCCACAGTCACGTCGGGATCCCACGGTCTCAGCGAGGTGCCACAGTCACGGCGGGGTCCCACAGTCACAGCGAGGTGCCACAGTCACGGCGGGATCCCACGGTCTCAGCGAGGTGCCACAGTCACAGCGGGGTCCCACGGTCACAGCGAGGTGCCACAGTCACGGCGGGATCCCACGGTCTCAGCGAGGTGCCACAGTCACGGCGGGATCCCACGGACTCAGCGAGGTGCCACAGTCACAGCGGGATCCCACGGTCTCAGCGAGGTGCCACAGTCACGGCGGGGTCCCACGGTCTCAGCGAGGTGCCACAGTCACAGCGAGGTCCCACGGTCTCAGCGAGGTGCCACAGTCACGTCGGGATCCCACGGTCTCAGCGAGGTGCCACAGTCACGGCGGGATCCCACGGTCTCAGCGAGGTGCCACAGTCATGGCGGGGTCCCACGGTCACAGCAAGGTGCCACAGTCACCGCGGGATCCCACAGTCACAGCGAGGTGCCACAGTCACGACGGGGTCCCACAGTCACAGCGAGGTGCCACAGTCACAGCGAGGTCCCACGGTCTCAGCGAGGTGCCACAGTCACAGCGAGGTCCCACGGTCTCAGCGAGGTGCCACAATCACGTCGGGATCCCACGGTCTCAGCGAGGTGCCACAATCACGTCGGGATCCCACGGTCTCAGCGAGGTGCCACAGTCACGGCGGGGTCCCACGGTCACAGCGAGGTGCCACAGTCACAGCGGGATCCCACGGTCTCAGCGAGGTGCCACAGTCACAGCGGGATCCCACGGTCTCAGCGAGGTGCCACAGTCACAGCGTGATCCCACAGTCACAGCGAGGTGCCACAGTCACGGCGGGATCCCACGGTCTCAGCGAGGTGCCACAGTCACAGCGGGATCCCACGGTCTCAGCGAGGTGCCACAGTCACAGCGGGGTCCCACGGTCTCAGCGAGGTGCCACAGTCACGTCGGGATCCCACGGTCTCAGCGAGGTGCCACAGTCACGGCGGGGTCCCACGGTCACAGCGAGGTGCCACAGTCACTGCGGGGTCCCATGGTCACAGTGAGGTGCCACAGTCACGGCGGGATCCCACGGTCTCAGCGAGGTGCCACAGTCACGGCGGGATCCCACGGTCTCAGCGAGGTGCCACAGTCACGGCGGGATCCCACGGTCTCAGCGAGGTGCCACAGTCACGGCGGGATCCCACAGTCACAGTGAGGTGCCACAGTCACGGCGGGATCCCACGGTCTCAGCGAGGTGCCACAGTCACGGCGGGATCCCACAGTCACAGAGAGGTGCCACAGTCACTGCGAAGTGCCACGATAACAGCGAGACCATTAAAGCATGTTGCAAATGATGAATAAAAGATTAAAACATTATATATATCATTTTTTTTATGTGTAATTGTCGTCTTTTTTACCTGTTAACCCTTTGTGTGCTGTAGGGGACACAGCATGGCAGTGCCACATGGGGGAGTCCTCACCACGTTCCCTGCGTGCCAGACCCTGTGATGTACTGGCTCCCTTGACAGGGCACTCGCAGCGTTATTCGTGCCACCGCCACTGGTTGAGTTTGGCCCTAGGAGGAACTACATCTTTACCTGGGCTCATTCAATGTGGATACAGATGATCCCACTAGAAATAAAACAATACGCCAGTGATTCTCTACGGCAGGAGTGGCAAATCCCTGTCCTCAAGGGTCACTAACAGGTCAGGTTTTCCAGATATCCCTGCTTCAGCACAGGTGGCTGTCATTGACTGAGCCACCTGTGCTGAAGCAAGGATATCCTTAAAACCTGACCTGTTGGTGGCCAACTTCAGTCCTCAAGGGCCTCCACTGGTCTCTAGGTTGGAGAGCAGGGAGGGGAGATGTCTACTTGCCAAACGTTTCTCGAACTACTAAAACTGGTATTAGACATGCTGTTACCTCGGTATATATGGGAGGCTTGCTAGCCTGGGGCAGGCAGGCTCGAGGATCTGCAGCTATTATTACAGCCTGGCAGTGGCTGCACAAATGCCCAACCAGCAGCACCGCTAGCCACTCCACTGTGGGTATCAGCTGTAGTATATGTAGTAGTAGTAGTACTAAAACTCTATGTTATATAGATAAAGCACATAACCTATGCACGTGATGTAACCCGTCATTACCGCAGATGCTGTAAAGTACTAATTAAATTAACCATCACACAAGACTTGTTGATCAATTTGTTATACCCTGGTACAGCTAGTAGCAGTTATATACCCTACAGTGATATTATTATTATTTGCTGGGGTGGGTGGGCACTGGGCGGGGGTTTAATAGTTGCTGGTAAACGCTTCTAGTACAGGCGCGCGTGATGTCATGCGTGCCTGTACTATATCAAAGGCCTTATCCTGAATATGCTGCTGTTTCTGTGGAACTGGCAGTGGCTAGTCTCGGTGGCCTGGCCGGCACACTGGCAGTGGCTAGTCTCGGTGGCCTGGCCGGCACACTGGCAGTGGCTAGTCTCGGTGGCCTGGCCGGCACACTGGCAGTGGCTAGTCTCAGTGGCCTGGCCGGCACTCTGGCAGTGGCTAGTCTCAGTGGCCTGGCCGGCACACTGGCAGTGGCTAGTCTCGGTGGCCTGGCCGGCAGTCTGGCAGTGGCTAGTCTCAGTGGCCTGGCCGGCACTCTGGCAGTGGCTAGTCTCGGTTGCCTGGCCGGCACTCTGGCAGTGGCTAGTCTCAGTGGCCTGGCCGGCACTCTGGCAGTGGCTAGTCTCAGTGGCCTGGCCGGCACTCTGGCAGTGGCTAGTCTCGGTTGCCTGGCCGACACTAGGTGTAAAAACAAAATGTGTATAAGTTTAACCCTCCTTGCAATTAATTACTATTAATATACTGCTGTATAATATTGTAGACAATAGACACAGACAGTAGAGTTCAGCCCCCGCCCAGGGAGAGAACACAGGCGGGTCTGTCCAGTAACACTAAATGCTACTAATTGTTTCATTAAGTAAGCATAAGCGCTGGTACAGTAAGTAACCCACTCCAAGATAAACCCAAGAACGCCTTACACCTGATCTATACCCCTCTCTATACCCCTAACGGAACAAATGTTTACAATCTGCATTGGAATTAGAATGTGTGTGTTTCCGCATGCAGATATTTAATGATACAAAACAGACACATTTTTAAGTCTGAGCCCCGAAAATCTGCAGCTCAATGTAACTTGCAAATTCCAGGCAGATTCGACTAGCACCAAAAAAGGTGCCCTTCTCTATACGCGAGGTGTCACTAAGTGGTTCACCCCAAAATGTGTAATGGCGGATCCCAGGCAGTACAGCGGGGTCCTGAGCCCAAGTGGGGACTGCGCACTTTGTAAGACCCCAAACTGCATCTCAGTGTGGGGGTATCGCTGTCACTTCATAACATTCTTTGCCACTCAATATGCCGCTTTGTCTTACCATGTAACTTCAACACCCACCATTGTGATATGTTAGTAGGACTGGGCTGGCTATCCTTTGCGTGCAGACGCAACACACATCTTTCCTGTCTCACCACCAAATACTTTCTGGGCAAGTTACCCAATTACCTGAGCAGGCTTCTCTCCCCTATTGTACCCGCACTTATCTCCTTGCATCCGCCTCTAGAAACGTGCTTATAGATTGAAGGTTCCATTAAAGAATTTGGTCGCTCTTCCTTCTTGTACCGATCACCCCACAGCTGGAACAATTCACCTGGGTCTCTCAAGTCCGCTTCCTGTCTAAGTTCGTCTGTTTCCTACTTTAAACATGTTTGTAACTGTAACGTGTAATGTCACGTTACGCTGTGCCCAGGACATACTTGAAAATGAGAGGTAACTATGTATTTTTTTCCTGGTAAAATATTTTATAAATAGATTACAGCAGGAGCTTCTCACAATGCTTTGCATCCGGAGCAGCAAGGCATTGTGGGGCGTGACTTTGGAAGCCCCCGCAGTGAGTGACAGCTATACCCCCCACACTGAAGGGCAGTTTATGGGATTATTAAGTGTGTTCCCCCCACTAGCTCAGGACACTATACTGCCTGGGATCAGTCACACAGGTCTAATGAGTAGGTGATAAGATTGATTAATTAGGGGTTCGCAGAACTAATATTTTCTAGCAGGGGGAGCATCATCATCATCATCTTATCCGTTCAGTCGAGTACGACTCTCGGCAACTCTATGGATCGGTGTTCTCCATGTCTTCCGATTTCTCACGGCTTCTTTCAATTCTGCTATGTTCAGTCCAGTATCTTTCTTGATGGTATCTAGCCAGCGAGTTCATGGGCGACCTCTTCCTCTTTTGCCACATATCATTCCAAGCATGATGTCCTTCTCAAGCAACTTGCTTCGCATGATGTGACCAAAGTAGGAGAGCTTTTGCTTTGTTATCTTGGCCTCCAGTGAGATTTTCGGTTTGATCCGTTCCAGAACTGCTTTGTTCGTTATTGTCTGTTCACGGAATACCCAGCAGACGTTTCCAGCACCACAGTTCAAATGCTTCGATCTTTCGCCTGTCTGCCTTTCTCAGAGTCCAGGTTTCTATTGGGAAAACGATCGCACTGACCAATCTGAATTTGGTTGCCAGGCTGATGTCTTTACTATTCCAGATGTTGTTCATACTGACCATCGCATTTTTTCCAAGTGTCAGCCGTCTCTTCATCTCAGGGGTGCAGTCACTATCGCAAACAATTTTGGAGCAAAGGAAGATGAAATCTTTAACAACTTCAATTTCTTCGTTGTTGATCTTGATATTAACATTCGCATTGTTTGCTGTTGTCATGATCTTTGTCTTCTTAATGTTCAGGCACAGTCCAACCTTCTCACTTTCTTCTTTGACTTTCATGATCAGATGTTCGAGATCCTTCTTGTTTTCAGCCAGCAGGATGGTATCGTCGGCATATCGGAGGTTGTTGATGTTTCTGCCGCCTATTTTCACGCCAATCTTGGGCTCATCCAGGCCTGCTCGCCGCATGACAGCTTCTGCATACATGTTGAAAGCTGCTGGTGATAGGATGCATCCTTGGCGTATACCTTTCCGATCTTGAACCAATCCATGTCTCCATATGGCGTTCGGACTGTAGCTTTTTGTTCTTGATAGAGTGATCTTATGAGTTCGGTCAGGTGTGGTGGTGTGCCTCTTTCCTTCAGGCAGGTCCAGAGCTTGTTGTGCTCAATTACATCAAACGCCTTCGAATAATCGATGAAACACATGTAGAGATCTTTCTGATACTCCCTGGTATATTCCATAATCCATCGAAGGTTGGCAATGTGATCACGAGTGCCTCTGCCTTTCCTGAAGCCAGCTTGCACATCTGGCATTTCCCTATCGACGGTTGTACTCAAGCGTTGTTGGATAATCTTCAGAAGGATTTTGCTTGCGTGTGGTATCAATGCTATGGTGCGGTAATTCGAGCAATCCTTTGTGTCACCCTTCTTCGGAATTGGGATGAATTCTGCTCTTTTCCATTTTTTTGGCCACTCACACGTGCTCGATATGCGTTGACATAACGCTGTTAATGCTGCCGCTGGTATGGGCATGAGCAATTCTGCTGGTATGCCGTCGATTCCTGGGGCTTTTCGGTTGGCTAATTGCTTCACTCCCCTTACGACTTCTTCCTCCAGAATATCTGGCTCCAGTTCCAGTGTCTCATTCTCCGCCAGATGTTTCGGATGTTCACTTTCGTACAACCTTTCTGTGTATTCTTCCCACCGTTCGTGTTTTGCTTGCTGGTCAAGCAATTCCTGGCCATTGCTCCCATGAACTGTTGCCTTCCAAACCTTGAATGTTGACCGTGCCCTTTTCACGTGGGTGTAGAGTTCTCGTCTATGACCTTCCCTGCTCGCTTCCTCCATCTTCTGGCACTGTTCATTCCAGTAGTTCTCTTAATCTTTTCTGCCCTCTCTTTGGAATTCTTCATTCAGCCTTCTGAAATCTTCTCTGTTCCCAGTAGCTTTGGCCTTCCTTCTCTCTTCTGCGATGCTGATGGTTGAATCGGAAATCCACTGGGCTGATTTTGATGGTTTCTTGTGCGGGACATGTTCTAAGGCTGTTTCGATAACGCATACTTTCACTTCTTCCCATATCTCGTCTGGGTGTCTTTCTTCTGTAGCGAGGAGGTCGAATCTGTTCTTTACTTCGACTGCGTAGCTGGGGCTGATCTTGTCTGTGTCGAATTTCTTTGTGGCTGCCGTTTGTTTGGTTTTGCAGAATCTGAATTTGACTGTGGCTGCCAGCAGTTGGTGATCTGATCATACCATGGTATGTCTTCACAGCCAAGATCGAGCTCTGACACTTCTTCTGACACAGGATGTAGTCGATTTGGTTTCTGTGTTCTCCACTTGGTGATGTCCAGATTTACAGCCGCCGTTTGGGTTGTTCGAACCAAGTGTTGGTGATCGTTTGCCGATGTTCTTGACAGAATTGAACCAGTCGGTCTCCTGTCTGGTTCCGCACTCCTAAATGGAATCTTCCAACGATTTCGGGTTCTTCCATAGTTCCCACTTTGGAGTTGAAATCACCAATAATGTAGATAATGTCCTTATTTGGTGTTTAGCTTAGGGCATCCTGAAGTTCGCTACAGAAATCTTCCCTTCCTCTTCAGGTGCGTCTGCTGTTGGGGAGTATATCAGCAGAACCGTGATGTCACGAGATTTCCCTCTGATTCGGATGGCCATTATTCGGTCGCTGAGTGTCTGATAACTCTCGGTGGCTTTGGCAATTTTCTTGTTCAAGATAAAGCCCACTCCTCGCCGTCTGGTGGTGCCGTTTCAAGAGTAATACACTGTGTGCTCGCCGGAATTGAAAAAGCCATTGCCAGTCCAATGTATTTCACTGATGCCCAATATGTAGATGTTCAGTCGATTAATTTCCCTTTTCACAATGTCCAATTTTCCTGCATTCAGACCGTTCACGTTCCATGTTCCAATCTTGTAAGGTTTTGTGCAGCGCAGAGTGGTTGTTTCACTGCGGGCCACATCAGCAGATGGGAGTCCCAACGTATTTATCCTCTCCGCGTCATCACTGCCCCAGCTACTTCAACCTCTTCATTGCTCTTCACCAGTTGCAGTTCGGGAACCTTCCAGCCTAGGGGTCCCATTTTCCAGTACCATGTTGGAATCATTGTTGAGTCGTTGATCCATAGAATATTTTTGGCAGAATACTGGGGTAGGTTGCCAGGTCTTTCCCCAGGCCAGAGCCATTTAGCCAGCATACTTACAGTATACCGTTGCCACACCCAACACCACGATGAGGAGAACGGTTGGACTTTGCAGGGGGAGCACAGTGTAATAAAGGTTGGAACCGCTGGGATGTATGAAAGGAAAGATGACTTTACTAGATATTAACATACAAGTGAGTATCCTTCACATACCTGCTAACTAGGGTGACCAGATGTCCCGGTTTAGCCTGGACAGTCCCGGGTTTTAGGGCTCTGTCCTGACTTATTTGGATGCTGTCCCAGTTTTTGGATCCCATTGTCAAGCGCCGACTGCGCATGCGCAAAGAGCGCGCATGCGCGATCGGCACTTGCCGGCTACTCGTGCACATCAGCGACCAACAAATACCATTGAGGCTTGGCAGTCGGCAAGTGCTCTTCGTGCATGTGCAATCCTGGTTTTTGCCGGGACAAACATGTCCACCCTACTGCTAACCCTAAATAAGATGGGAGGCTCAACCTTTTCCGCTCATCTCTCTCTTGTGCCCCCATTCGGTATAGTGTAAAAAAAACCTTCCCAGTGCGGGGGAAGGGGTAAGCTCCATTCAAATGGATGGGAATAAAATGTTCTCTGGCGCAGCTTTACTGCATATTAAATGCAGGCCCTTCTTTTTCTTGGATGATGTGATGTTTCTTGATGTGTGCAGAGATGAACGTTCATCTTTCCCGTGCTGGACCAGATTGTAGTCTCCTGGAAACAGACAGTGACGGCAGAGAAGAATGGGAATTTCTGCTCTGATGACGCCCTGGATCTGGAGCCCCTACCACCTCTGCTGGGAGGCTATTCTATTAATCCACCACCATGCCCCCTTAGCTGCCACCCTCCAGCATGACCTCTTGTTCCAGTACTTCTCTTTCCATGTCACAAATGGGATACTGAAACAAATAGGACATAGGAGCGCTCACAGTTTCATTGAATACTGCCACAGAGTGAAGGCCACACGCTCTCTCCACCCCCTCCTCTCTCTCTCCTATTCCCCCTCCTCTCTCCCCTATTTCCCCCTCTTCTCTCCCCTATTCCCCCTCCTCTCCCCTATTCCCCCCCCCTCTTTCTCCCCTATTCCCCCCTCCTCTCTCTCCCCTCTTCACCCCCTCCTCTCTTTCCCCTATTCCACCCTCATCTCTCCCCTATTCCCCCGTCCTCTCTCCCCTATTCCCCCCTCCTCTCCCCTATTCCCCCTCCTCTTTCTCCCCTATTCCCCCCTCCTCTCTCGCCCCTATTCCCCCCCTCCTCTCTCTCCCCTATTCCCCCTCCTCTCTCCCCCCTATCCCCCCCTCCTCTATCTCCCCCCTATTCCCCCCTCCTCTCTCCCCTATTCCCCCTTCTCTCTCTCCCTATTCCCCCTTCTCTCTCTCCCTTATTCCCCCCTATTCCCCTCATTTCTCTCCCCTATCCTCCTTCCTCTCCCCTATTCCCCCCGCCTCTCTCTTTCCCATATTCCGCCCCTCCTCTCTCTCCCCTATTCCCCCTTCTCTCTCTCCCCTATTCCCCCTTCTTTCTCTCCCTTATTCCCCCCTATTCCCTCATTTCTCTCCCCTATCCCCCTCATTTCTCTCCCCTATCCTCCTCCCTCTCCCCTATTCCCCCTGCCTCTCTCTCCCCTATTCCCCCTCCTCTCTCTCCCCTCTTCCCTCCCTCCTCTCTCTCCACTATTCCCCCCCTCCTCTCTCTCCACTATTCCCCCCTACTCTCTCTCCCCTATTCCCCCCTCCTCTCTCTCCACTCTTCCCTCCCTCCTCTCTCTCCACTATTCCCCCCTCCTCTCTCTCCACGATTCCCCCCTCCCCTCTCTCCCCTATCCCCCCCCTCCGCGCTCTCCCCTATTCTCTCCCTCCTCTCTCCCCCTATTCCCCCCTCCTCTCTCTCCCTTATTCCCCCCTCATTTCTCTCCCCTATCCCCCCTCCTCCACTATTCCCCCCTCCTCTCTCTCCCCTCTCTCCCCGATTCCCCCCTCCTCTCTCCCCTATTCTCCCCTCCTCTCTCTCCCCTATTCCCCCCTCCTCTCTCTCCCCTAATTCATCTCTCCCCTATTACCCCTCCTCTATACCCCCCTCATCTCTCTCCGCTATTCCCCCCTCCTTTCTCTCCTATCCCCTCCTCTCTCTCTCCCCTATCCCCCCTCCTCTCTCCCCTATTCCCCCCTCCTCTCTCTCCCCTATTCACCCCCTCCTCTCTTTCCCCTATTCCACCCTCATCTCTCCCCTATTCCCCCGTCCTCTCTCCCCTATTCCCCCCTCCTCTCCCCTATTCCCCCTCCTCTTTCTCCCCTATTCCCCCCTCCTCTCTCGCCCCTATTCCCCCCCTCCTCTCTCTCCCCTATTCCCCCTCCTCTCTCCCCCCTATCCCCCCCTCCTCTATCTCCCCCCTATTCCCCCCTCCTCTCTCCCCTATTCCCCCTTCTCTCTCTCCCCTATTCCCCCTTCTCTCTCTCCCTTATTCCCCCCTATTCCCCTCATTTCTCTCCCCTATCCTCCTTCCTCTCCCCTATTCCCCCGGCCTCTCTCTCCCCTATTCCGCCCCTCCTCTCTCTCCCCTATTCCCCCTTCTCTCTCTCCCTTATTCCCCCCTATTCCCTCATTTCTCTCCCCTATCCTCCTCCCTCTCCCCTATTCCCCCTGCCTCTCTCTCCCCTATTCCCCCCTCCTCTCTCTCCCCTCTTCCCTCCCTCCTCTCTCTCCACTATTCCCCCCCTCCTCTCTCTCCACTATTCCCCCCTACTCTCTCTCCCCTATTCCCCCCTCCTCTCTCTCCACTCTTCCCTCCCTCCTCTCTCTCCACTATTCCCCCCTCCTCTATCTCCACGATTCCCCCCTCCCCTCTCTCCCCTATCCCCCCCCTCCGCGCTCTCCCCTATTCTCTCCCTCCTCTCTCCCCCTATTCCCCCCTCCTCTCTCTCCCTTATTCCCCCCTCATTTCTCTCCCCTATCCCCCCTCCTCCACTATTCCCCCCCTCCTCTCTCTCCCCTCTCTCCCCGATTCCCCCCTCCTCTCTCCCCTATTCTCCCCTCCTCTCTCTCCCCTATTCCCCCCTCCTCTCTCTCCCCTAATTCATCTCTCCCCTATTACCCCTCCTCTATACCCCCCTCATCTCTCTCCGCTATTCCCCCCTCTTTTCTCTCCTATCCCCCTCCTCTCTCTCCCCTATCCCCCCTCCTCTCTCCCCTATCCCCCTCCTCTATCCCCTATCCACCTCCTCTCTCTCTCCCCTATCCCCCCTCCTCTCTCTCCTATCCCCCCTCCTCTCTCCTACCCTCTCTCCTCTCCCCTATCACTTCCTCTCCTACATCGTCTCCTTCCTCCCTCCCCTTCCCCTCGCCCTCCTCTCTTCCTCTCCTCCCTCCCGTCACCCCCTCTCCCTTCTTTCCTCTCCTCCCCACTCTCTTCTTCTGCTTTCCCCTCTCTCTTATGCACATCCCTCCCCTCTTCCCCCCCCTCTCCTCATCTCCACCTCTCTCTCCTCCTCCCCCTCTCTCTCCTCCCCCTCTCCTCCTCGCCCTCATTACTCCCCCTCTCTCCTCCTCCCTCTTCTCCTCCCCCTCTTCCCTTTTCCCCTCTCCTCTCTCCTCCTCCCCCTTCCTCCACCTCTCCGTTCTCCTCCACCCCTTACCCTCTTTCCTCCCCTTCCTCTCCCTTCTCCTCCACCCCCTTTCCCCTCTCTCCTCCTCCCCTTCCATTCTACCCCTCCCTCCTATCTGCCCTCTCTCTCCTATCCCCTCCTACATCCCCTCCCATCTTCCTCTCCGCACCCCTTCTCTCTTCCTTCTTCCCTCCCCTCCTCCAGTCCTCTTTTCCTCTCCTCTCTTATGCTCTTCCTCCTCCTCCTCCCCCTCCCTCTCCCTTCTCCACCGCCTTCCCCTCTCTCCTCCCCCTCTCTCTCCTCCCCCTCTCCTCCTCGCCCTCATTACTCCCCCTCTCTCCTCCTCCCTCTTCTCCTCCCCCTCTTCCCTTTTCCCCTCTCCTCTCTCCTCCTCCCCCTTCCTCCACCTCTCCGTTCTCCTCCACCCCTAACCCTCTTTCCTCCCCTTCCTCTCCCTTCTCCTCCACCCCCTTTCCCCTCTCTCCTCCTCCCCTTCCACTCTACCCCTCCCTCCTATCTGCCCTCTCTCTCCTATCCCCTCCTACATCCCCTCCCATCTTCCTCTCCGCACCCCTTCTCTCTTCCTTCTTCCCTCCCCTCCTCCAGTCCTCTTTTCCTCTCCTCTCTTATGCTCTTCCTCCTCCTCCTCCCCCTCCCTCTCCCTTCTCCACCGCCTTCCCCTCTCTCCTTCCCCTCTCCTCTATCTCCCCTCTCCCTCTCTCCTATCCCCTCACCTCTATCCTCCTCCTACATCCCCTCCCATCTACCTCTCCTCAACCCTTCTCTCTTCCTTCCTCCCTTCCTCTCCACTCTCTTTCCCTCTTCTCTCTCTTAAGCTCTTACATCCCCTCTTAGGCTGCGTCCAGGGTTGCAGCAGTCGTGCGGAGGTGCGCTGAGGCTGAGGGAAAGCGGGTACTTTCCCTGGCCTTGGTTAGCGCGCCATCCATGGGCGTGTTGGGGGGTGGCCAAGTGACATCACGGAGCTGGTTCGCCCTCATTGGGCGAACCGCTCACGTGACCGGCCCTGCGCTTCCAGGAGCGCGAAATCTAAAATTTGGATAAGACCTACGCTTCCGCACGCTTGCGGAAGCGTAGGCGAGCCCCTACTAAAGCCGCTCTCATTGCGGCTGCAGGGGCTCACTGGTAAGCAAGAGCGCGCCTCAGCAAGGGTCAGCGCCTAAGAGCTGACCATGCCTGAGGCCTTACTCTCCACACCTCCTCCTACTCATCCACTCCTCCTCTCCTCCCCATCCTCCTCCTCCCCCCCCTCTCCTATCCCACTCTTCTACTCCCCTTCCTCCTCTCCCACCTCTTCTCCCCCACTTCTCTCCTACCCCTTGTCACGGTAACTTATGACAAGATATAATAAACACCAAATATCTGGGTCGAACTGAACGAGGCTTAGATATAATAAAATATATTTATTCCTTAAAAAGGTGAACACAGCAATATAGTACAATTAACAGGCAAGAAGGTAACACTTACTTAGGGTTGGGGGATGGAGAAGTATCAGCTAGCAATTCTCCAGCAATCCGGTGACATTCCAGGTGAAATCAGAAGAACTACAAAAACTGTAGGGTTGACACAGTTTATATACCTTTGTAACCCTATTCTTAACATTGAATACAGACTATTGGTGAACAATTATCTGTATCCAATCCCTAACGTGGAAACACAGTTTAACACATGCCCCCCAGCTAGTTAGCCCATGCGTACTGGGACTCTGAGGGTCTTATTTCTGTAGCTCCATAATTAAATCAGGGGCGACGACCAGTCTACCAGACTAAGTATCTGGCAGGATCTTCATTGTTTGTAGGTGTAGATATAACACTTACAAACCACTCCAGTTTGATGCTTCTCCGCCCTCAGGTAAACAGTTAGAGTGGCAGAGTCTTTTGATCAGTACTTGGGGCCTCATGCAGTAAGCACCGATAAGGCTTTTATCTGCATTTTCCCGCCAAAATTGGATTTGAGATTCAGTAAGCGCAGATAAGTGCTCAAAATCGGCAGTTTTTCTTGCCGGAAAAAAATTATCGGCATGCGGCTACCGATAACCCACTTATCGGCACTTTTCGGCACTTTTTGAAATCGGCTTTATTCAAATAGCCCCGATCAGCTTATCGGTGCTGATCGGCACTCAGAAATGGAGATTTCATCAGCAATTGGTCCCGCCAACTAAAGTTGGCAAGTTGGAGGGGAGAACGATCGTCAAGGTTGCCGGGACGGCACTTAGAAAAAAAACCTCATCTCTACATCAATGGAGTCAATGGAGCGGGGACTTATAACATTATAGGAGTGTTTACGTTCTATTGCTCATAATACAAATGTGCTTGGCATTACAGTGTCGAGGTCATTCACTTCATCGTGTCACCCCTTACGTTTATTATTTGCATAACATTGTACTTTTCAATGTTATAATGATTTGCGTGTCACATTAGTCTTAATGTTATGATGTGTCAAGGGAAAATCCTATACTCAACTCTTAAAGGAATAGGTCACATCATATCAAACATGTTACTTAACTGTGCTTCAATTTATTATATGATGTAACACATTTCACACATCTAACACATCCAGCGTATAGTAATGTTGCTATACATTATACAATGCTTGTAATGTGTAACGCATGATCAAACGCAAATGTAGCTGTTTGTTTTCATGTTTACATGTACTTTGTGACCTCCCTCTTTTGATGACGTCCGCAATTGGACACTCAATAACATTGCATGTTTACATTGTACACGATGCATTACAATCACTTCATGCTAACTTATACACAGATCTATAATAGTTACTCATTTTTACACGATTGAAACTGAATCAATAGCAACTATCCTGATGCCATTAAATTATGCATATGCACATTATAATAACTTCATGTGATCAGGTGACAATAACATGCCAAATTACACATGTTGCAAAGTAGTTTCTCAACGTCAATGTCATGGTTGTATCCTAATTAGATGACTGAGTGTTGCGTTCAGAAGTGGTACATGCATTACACATTCCAGAAATACTTGACAATAAATTCTTGTACAAAGCTTAACGTTACTCAAATATCATGATTGCCTGGTGAACACACATAAATAATTATTTTAATTGCTAATGGATACAGGTTGGCAGTGAACTACTTGGATATGTTAATGTAACACCTTGCACTTCAGCAAGTCACCTGACATCATCACATAGGTATTTAAAGGAGGCCAATTACCTGCGCATTGACAGCTACAGACCTGAAAATGATGCGAATGTTTATGAGATGGAGGAACATTCTATTGGACGAGAGGCTAGCTGATGGGGAGGATGTCACAGGCCAAGGAAGGGACAGAGGCAGGGACAGTGGCAGGGACAGGGACAGGGACAGGCACGCGGACAGGAGAGGGAGAGGTCGAGGGACAGGGAGAGGGCAAGGAGATGAGAGGAGAAGAGAGAGGAGAGAAGTTGTGCCTCGTCCTCGTTTGTACAGGGAGAGAACCTGAAGTGCCCAGACGGTCCGTTCAGCAAGTGGAGGAAAAGTTCCTGGCAGTGAGGTGGATGTCCCTCGATGCAGTACTTACCCTGTGATGCCTGGTAACACATGTCTATGTACATGAAATGCTGTCTTATTACTAATCTGATGTATGCAGATTTATTACCCTATAAACAAATAATCATTTGATTTTATTTACTTCACTATGTGCGTTTGCGCTTTTGTTTTTCTTGTTTTGCACTTCAATATAAGCCTGCTAAAGTGTCTGATATTATAATTGCATGTTGCATTTTGCACAATGTGGCACTCCGCAATAATGTCCAAACAGACATACGTCAGGGTTTGGAGAAGGAGCATCCCGTCAATGTACCAGCTGACAATGACCAAACAGCCAGTGGTGTTGAGACACGTCTGAATGTCATAAACACCTATTTTTCATGTAAGCAAATACATATATGTTCATAGTACTACATAGATGTATTCATTCTTTGTTATGATAAATACATTTGTCCAAATACCATTCACTTAGGAAACAGATGAATATGGTTCGCACACCTTTCTCTTCTCTGCTGTGTGGACAATTGCATGTGGCACCGATATGTCATTCATCAACAGGTTGTATTATACTTCTTACCAATAAAAGGTGTTGTGTGTACGTGAAGAAATAATGTGTACTAAATCTATAATTTATGTACATGCTCTTTTTGGTTATGCATACACAATAAACCTACTATGTCCATAGTCAATAGCTAGTGCAGTATGGTTACATTCAATGTTTCTTTTGCAGTGTGACATGTGAGTCACAATGATGTGTACACTATTGTGTATTTCAGATCATATTTGACGTATTCTAGATGTTGTTTCATATCACACACAAAATGGTCAATTTTGTGTGTTGCTTACCTTAATGAACAAGTCATGACAATGATTTATATTCATTCATGTTTTCTTTTTCAGGTATATCACTTCAATGACTGCTCATGGTATGTATTTCAATTCACATCTGTCATAAGATGTGCAAACCTCGATACAGGTATAGTCACAGGATGTATAAACAGAACGTAATGACAAAGATGTGACAATTGAAACATGTCGTTTCTGTATTGTGTAGCTACACTTGGTGGTTATTGTGCAGTGTCTTTTAAAATCATTAGGGACATTACATAACATGTAATTTACCAAAGGTAACAACATCCATTCATGGAATATAGGGGTGGGGGGAGAGAAGGGGATAAACACTGCTCAGCTATTGATTATGGGAGGAGAACATCCATTGATGCACATGAGCGATCTTAACACTCAATGCATGTTTGTATGAAAAGACACCAATGTTTTAAACATCATTAACATTGCAATGTATGTGATTAGTTGTTGTATCACTTCATCTTCATGTTGATTACTACATTGTCACATCTGTATGTATAAGTCAAAGATGTGTGTTGATTTGACGTACATGTAACATGTGTCAAAATGTTAACACCATTCCAAAGTATAGTTCTTTGGATTCTCAACTTTTCCTAATTCATTCAACACAATGACAATGTTGTTAATATAATTTTTATTTCATTCACGTTAGTTATTCATAATGATCATGATCCTTTATAACTAATGTCAACATATGAACATAAATGAAGTGGACATTTGCATCCGCACACATTTCAGCAACAGTGTGTGTGTGTGTGTTGTAGTTTTTGTGTGTTGTATGTATTTCTACATGAAGTAATATAAACAAACATAATAATGTTGCTTTAATCATCGGCCTCACTTAGCTATGTATGTGTTGAACGTTTAATAATAACACTAAACTATAGTTAGTCATGTGAATAAAATTTACACACAAATGTTCATGGTTTCATGATCTTAACTAACATTCATTACCTCATGCATGTTAGTTAGCACTACAACTTAGGTGAAAATATAAAATGCACACGACTAAACAGTTTCTATCACCTCCCTATTGTTATTGTGTACGTTCAGATACAATGTCAACGAGTTGTTATGTAGCATTTACATTCTTTGACAAATCACATGTGAGATTATAATATATAGTAGATTAATGTGTTTGCTGAGTGATAATGTTGGTTGCATATATCACATGGCAATACATATAATGTTAGTAGAAAATAACCAAAAAACAATATAAGTTCTAACTTCAGTGCTTAGCAACATCATTATGTTAATTAAGTGCATAGTAAATATTTGCATAAGAGGATAACATTATGTAGTGATTGTTAATCTGCGCACCAATCATTGAAAGCATTGTTACATATTTATTAGAATAGTTGTTCGCTAGTCGTCACAATCATCTAATATAATGATTGTCCCATCTGAAATCATACATTGGTCCCATGTATTCATCCTCGACATCTGTGAAATACAGCAAACACATTATGTTCAAAGGTGGCACATTTATATATGTCTCAGCATGACAACGCTTAACACATCTCTATATGATTGTGGATATTCACGCATAAGTTACGTATATGTTTAAACTGCAAGGATAAAACTACAGATACAGAACTGTGTCATTTTTCAAATGGCGTTGCTGTCATTACTACAGATTTGATTTTTCCGGTGCCTGTATACATAATAATGTGCGCGCACAACGTCTGTTGCGCGCGCACGTCACGAATGTGTGGACTAAGTCTTAGCGCACGCGCAAAACGATGTGTACGCTGTGCGTTCAATACTTGTCCCTCCATGGTGGTGCTAGCAGTACGCATATCATGGCTGGAAGTTATGATATGGAAGCGAAACAAAATCACTTCTACACACGTACATATCTAAACTTTGTAAACGGACGTGTGCCCACGGAAAAAATGGACGATCAGCCAATGAGCGAACAAAAGACGTGGGACGTCATGTTAAGGCACCGTGAAATGCACGCAAACACCCCTCCCACTGAATTAACATTGGCCTCCAGCGCTGTGCACGCACCGCCCCACCGACGCGCGCGTATGACACACTGCACTGACCGTAACAATAAGCTACGGGCACAGCCAATACGGTTTCACGCGCGCATGTCGGTTGGGGGTGGGGCTTGCATCGGTAAACCTTTTTAAGGACGCCTTGGGACATGACCACGGTCCCACGTCATATGTGGGCGACACTTTGTTTTTATATGTTGAATGCTAAACAATGAGGTGTGTGTGTTACAGTTAGTGTAACATGTTGAAATGATACTTTAAAAGCGATAATAATCTAGGATTTAGGACTCCGTCACCAATGTGTACTAATGGTTCGTCATGTAGTATATTGTTATAGGAAATAATGTCTTTGTGCACGCTACATGTAAGCCTGTCTGCAATGTTAAGCTGTATCCACTCATTTGGCTAACAAATGGTGTATATTATTAATGTACACATATATAATTTGAGTAAAGGCATAACGAAATTTGTATTTACCATTCTTGTAGAAGTCAAAACTGATTTGGCTGCAACTGCTCGCTGCAGGAAGGCACAACAGTATCATCCATGGTTGAGGCAACCGTTGAATCCTGAATCACACACATCTCCATGAGGGCGTCATATGGATCTGCAGTGGCTTCTTCAAACAAGACGTCCGGAGGTACGTACAGTTGTTGGTTATTTTCCCATCCACATTGGTATTGCCCATTTAAGTTTGGATAGATATCATAGTAGTTATGTCCATCTTGCATCTGGTCTGGCTGAATGGAGGGTGCAGGTAGATCAGCAGACGCGACAGTCGGTGCGGCTTCAGTGTCACTGGTATTAGGCAAAAATATGCTATTTAACAGAAGATATGTTCCATGTTCAATGGTAAGTTTAAATGATGGCGCAACATGTCAGCATCCATATCGTTGATCTAGCCGATCATGGACACGCTCAAAACATTCATTTGCGGATAAAGTGAATCGTACAGAAGTTTTAAAATTTCGTTGTATGTCAGGTTGTTGGTAGTATGGATATTTCTTTTCGATCAAGTCATAGATTTTGGCCACGTTTGCACTTTTCTCTGGCGTTGATTCGATTGCTTCATAAATCATAAATTTGTATGATTTACGTGGATGGCTGTGCAATGTGGAAGCTTCTGCCATTTCTTCTCTCTTCAAGTGTACGTTGTGTGAAGTTGAACGCATACGGATGTCTGCTGAATGTGTGAATAGTTACATGTTATCTTCACGGTTTCTTCCAAGGTTATAATACAACATAGCAGTTATATGCCTAGGTTTTCTCCCACAACAAATTTGTTACAATCATTGGCTGAAATTCTTTGGGTAAGATACTCTTTTCACTGGAATCGAAACTTTACTTTCGGCTTTGGCAATCAACATGTGCAAAACAAGTAGACTCTTTTAATTACAATAACAATGTGTGTGAAATCATCTACAGTGCTATGCTGAACACATTCCTGGTTACACATAGCTAGATGTAACCATACACACACATCTGTATGTTTGTCTCTTTTTCTGTTTTTCTCTCTGTCTGTTTATCTCTCTGTTTCTCTCTCTCTTTGACTCTCTCTGTTAGTCTCTGTTGATATATACATAGATATATATATATATATATATATATATATCTTATACTATATTAGTGAAAGCACTGTATGTTTGCCTGCCTGCCTGCATGCATGCATGCCAGCCTGCCTGCCTGGATGTCCGGTGTCCCTAGGGGAAATCTCATTGGTCCCTTGGTCCGCCCCCGCACACCTCTCATTGGCCTGAGGCGGAGTGACGGGCCAAAGGACACACAGGGACACACACACACAGGGACACACACACACAGGGACACACACACACAGGGACACACACTCTCCCCCGTCAGTTGGACCGCAGCTCACCTTCCACACCCCCCCCCCCTCCTCTCCCGGTGCCCCTCCTCTCCCGGTGCCCCTCACTCTCCCGGTGCCCCTCACTCTCTCCCCCCTCACCCAAATCCCCACGCTCCGCAACATCCCCAGCCGCACCATCACCCTCACCGTGCGCCGCGGAGGAAGCGCGGCCCTGCTGCTCAGCAGCAAACTCCAGGCTCCTCCCCCCTCACGGCGCGGCCCTCCTGCTCTCCCCCTCACGTGCGCCGCTACCGGAGAGGGGAAGCGGCGCGGGACTCCCCATCACGTGCGCCGCTACCGGAGAGGGGAAGCGGCGCGGGACTCCCCATCACGTACGCCGCTACCGGAGAGGGGAAGCGGCGCGGGACTCCCCATCACGTGCGCCGCTACCGGAGAGGGGAAGCGTCGCGGGACTCCCCATCACGTGCGCCGCTACCGGAGAGGGGAAGCGCGGCGCGGGACTCCCCCTCACGTGCGCCGCTACCGGAGAGGGGAAGCACGGCGCGGGACTCCCCCTCACGTGCGCCGCTACCGGAGAGGGGAAGCGCGGCGCGGGACTCCCCATCACGTGTGACGCTACCGGAGAGGGGAAGCGCGGCGCGGGACTCCTGCCACTCTTGCCCCCCCCCAGCTTCCCGAACTCACCTCCTGCCCCAGCCAGATGCCACGGGGTCAAGGTAAGTCACACACCGTCTCCCACCCACGCACTGTCACCCAGTCACCCACACACCCACCCAGTCACTTTCACCCACCCAGTCACCCACCCACCCACTCACTCAGTCACCCACTCAGTCACTCACTCAGTCACCCACCCACTCAGTCACCCACCCACTCAGTCACCCACCCACTCACTTAGTCACCCAAAAACTCACTTAGTCACCCACCCACTCAGTCACCCACCCACTCACTCACCCACCCACTCACTCAGTCACCCACTCAGTCACCCACCCACACACCCACCCAGTCACCCACTCAGTCACCCACACACCCAGTCACCCACTCAGTCACCCACACACCCACCCAGTCACCCACCCAGTCACTTTCACCCAGTCACCCACTTTCACCCAGTCACCCACCCACCCACTCAGTCACCCACCCACTCAGTCACCCACTCACTCAGTCACCCACTCACTCAGTCACCCACTCAGTCACCCACCCACACACCCACCCAGTCACCCACCCAGTCACTTTCACCCAGTCACCCACTTTCACCCAGTCACCCACCCACCCACTCAGTCATCCACCCACTCAGTCACCCACTCAGTTACCCACCCATTCAGTCACCCAGTCACCCATTCAGTCAGTCACCCATTCAGTCAGTCACCCAGTCACCCACACACTCAGTCAACTCAGTCACCCACCTAGCTGTCAAGGGGGGGGGGGGAAGCCTAACCCTGTCGTACGCCCCCCCCCAAATTATATCCCGGGCAACGCCGGGTCTCTCAGCTAGTATATATATATATATATATTGTGACAAACGGCTTACTCCGGGGCTCCGCCGCCTGTCCGGGACTGTTAGAACACGGTCTTTTAGGGTAGGTTAAATGACGAGGCATCCCGTGCTGTTCCTTTAAACAGGCTATGCCTGGTTTATTCAGTCCCAGGCACTGAGACTGCCACAGTGCATACAACAGAAACACATCAAAACAAAAAGCTGCTCACCTCTCTGCCTCTCTGCTTTCAGCAGCCTTCCTGTCTCCAGGCTCTTGGGGAGAGGGGAGAGCAAACAGGAAATCAGTCTTACATACCTGATTTCTAATTAGCATGACAGGTGACAGAAATCAGGCAGCAAACAAACTCTGGTCTGGATCCCTCATCCCTCAGTTCCAGCACTTGCCAAACTGTGGGATGGAGTGCATGTATTATGAGGCTGCCCTGTTCTGCCTAAACAGGACAGAAACTGTTCAGTATCCTGGGAGCCCTATATATGGAATTTATTACCATCCCCTGGTTTCTGTCACATATCCTCCCCCCCAGCTCAGACCCCAAGGGTTGAGCGACCATGGATATTAGGGAATGCATCCTTGACAACACGTCGGCATTGCCATGTTTGTGCCCTGACCTGTGTTCCACAGAAAATTTAAAGGGTTGTAGGCTTAGGAACCACCTGGTCACTCTAGCATTCTTCTCTCTGTTTTGACACATCCAGGTAAGGGGTGCATGATCTGTGACCAACCGGAATTTTCTCCCCAACAGATAGTGTTTGAGCGTCTCTACAGCCCACTTTATTGCGAGACACTCTTTCTCGACTATGGAGTAATTTTTTTCCTGGGGATTTAGTTTTCTACTTAAATAAAGGATGGGGTGCTCCTCACCTTGAGACTCCTGGGAGAGTACAGCCCCCAGCCCTACCTCAGATGCGTCGGTTTGGACTACGAACTCTTTGGAGAAGTCAGGTGTGACCAACACTGGTTGGGCACAGAGAGCTTCTTTCAGGCTTCTAAGGGCCTGTTCGGTTTCGGGGGACCACTTTACCATTAGCGGTCCTCTTGCTTTTGTGAGGTCGGTTAGTGGGGTTGCTTTAGTTGCAAAATTGGGAATAAACCTTCTATAGTACCCAATTAACCCCAAAAAGGTCCTTACTTGTTTTTTTGTAACTGGCCTTGGCCAATTTTGTATCGCCTCTACTTTGAGTGTTTGGGGTTTGAGTAAACCTCTGCCAATAGAATACCCCAGATACTTGGCCTCCTCCAGACCAATAGTGCATTTAGCGGGGTTAGCAGTTAGTCCAGCAGACCAAACTGCGTCGAGCACAGCTTGGACCTTTGGAAGGTGGGATTGCCAATCTTCACTATGGATTACCACATCATCCAGGTAGGCGGCAGCATACCGAGCATGTGGTTTTAAAATTTTATCCATCATTCTTTGGAATGTGGCGGGAGCTCCATGTAAGCCAAAAGGCAGCACCCTATACTGAAAGAGGCTGTCTGGGGTTGAGAAGGCTGTCTTTTCTTTTACCCTTTCTGTGAGGGGAACCTGCCAGTACCCTTTTGTTAGGTCTAGGGTTGTGAGATATCGGGCTTTGCCCAGTCTCTCTACAAGTTCATCTACCCTGGGCATAGGATAAGTATCAAATTTTGACACCGCGTTTAGTTTCCGGTAGTCATTACAAAACCTTGTTGTACCATCTGGCTTTGGGACTAAGACTATAGGGCTGTTCCACCCACTTTGGGATTCCTCAATTACGCCTAGTTTTAGCATTTTTTTAACCTCTAAACTTATAGCCTCTCTTTTGGCCTCTGGGATTCGGTACGGTTTAAGGTTAAGCGGATCCTGACCTTCTTTGTGAGCCTTCCGCCCTGTTCACCTCTAGGTCTCCCCCCGAAGCGGGGTCCAAGGTCCCCTTCACCCCCAGCTTTTTCAGGAAGGACGGACCCTCCGATGGATGCTTAAGCACATGTGGGCGGCCATTTTTTATGGCCACCAGGGCAAATGGAAAAGCCCATCTATACCGGATCTCCTGGTCTCTTAGTGCCCTCGTGACATGGGCTACTGCTCTCCGCCGGGCCAGAGTGAGGGGGGACAGGTCCTGGAACACCGTGAGGGTAATTCCCTCGTAGGTGATGTGAGGGGTGGCCCGGGCAATCCTGCTCACCTCCTCCTTTATGGAGAAGTAGTGGAGTCGCAGGATTACGTCTCTGGGGGGATTTGAGGGCATCGGTCTCGATCTCAAGGCCCTATGGCACCTATCCATCCTCAGTTCAGATTCCGGTTTGTCCGGAAGGATCGACGCCATCCACCGGGTCAGCAGGGCCTCCGGATCCAATATCTCCTCAGGGATCCCCCGGACTCTTAGGTTATTCCGTCTGTCCCTATTCTCTCCATCCTCCTGGCGGGACTCCAGCTCGGCCACTCTCCCCTCTAAGGCTTGCAACCGTGAGTGAGTTTCTTTATGCTGTTTAGAGCTGACATCCATCCTCTCTTCCAGTTCATTTGTTCTTGTCCCAATCTGGAGGATGTCTTTCCTGAGCCCCTCCACTTCCCCCCTAAAGAAGGATTTTAAATCAACAAGCAGCCGAGAAATCTCTTTTTTTATTATTCTGGACTGTTCTGCCGCTGCCGCTGTCCCCTCCATGTCTTGGGCTGAGTCAGAGTCAGATATAGCTGAAAGCTCCGTAGCCCTGGTCTTGCTCTGGCCGGTGAAGTAGGCCCGTACATCTGACTTTCGCCAGGTCTTCTGCCTCGTCGCTGCCATAGCTCTTCTGGGCTTAAATGCTGGTCCGGTGAATGTTTATGTTGCCTTAGCGCTGTTTGAAGAATTTCCAAAATCGGTTTTGATATTGTTTAATAGCTGTTTTCTGCCGGTGGTTGGTGGAGCTGTGTAATTACACTACCATCTCCAACCTGCCGCGCATGCGCCGTCCCTAGCACCCTTATTATACGTATTCCTCTGTGCTTCTTGAGCTTTTTCCATGTGTTCCCTCACTATAGGTAGGACTGCAGCTATGCGGTCCTGCATCTGGGCAACATGCTCTATTACACTTCTGTAAGGGGTAACCTTGTGTTCCCAAGTCTCTTTGGCTATATCCAGTAAGCCCCTTGGGTGTCGGCCATACTATAGTTCAAACGGGGAGAAGCCTGTGGATGATTGGGGAACTTCCCTAATGGCAAATAACAGGTATGGTAACAAACAATCCCAGTTTTTTCCATCCTTATCGACCGCCCGGCGTAACATGCTCTTTAAGGTTTTATTGAACCGTTCCACTAAACCATCTGTTTGTGGATGATAGACTGAGGTTCTGAGATGCTTGATTTTTAGGAGTTCACATAACTCTTTTGTTACTTGGGACATAAAGGGTGTTCCTTGGTCAGATAAGATCTCTTTAGGAATTCCGACCCGGGAAAACAGAACTATTAACTCTTTTGCTATGTTTTTAGCAGAGGTGCTACGTAGGGGAACTGCCTCCGGATATCGGGTGGCATAATCTAATATTACCAATATATGCTGATGTCCCCTAGCGGACTTTATTAGGGGTCCTACTAGATCCATAGCAATCCGGTCAAATGGCACCTCTATTATGGGAAGGGGTACCAATGGGCTACGGTACGCTTTGAACGGGGCGGTGATCTGACATTCAGGGCATGAGGAGCAATAATTTGTAATTTCTGCCAGAACCCCAGGCCAATAGAAGCTTCGGAGAACCTTTTCTTTTGTCTTTTCCACCCCTAGGTGTCCCCCCAATGGGTGACTATGTGCGAGGTGTAATACTACATTACGGAATGTCCATGGTACCAACAATTGTTTAGTTGTAACTGATTTCCTTTTATCAACCCGATATACTAGGTCATTCTCTACCTCAAAGTAGGGATAGGCAAGTGACCTATCTGGTTGGCCAGGAGTACTATTCTGGTCCCGTATATTCCCCCTTGCTACCGCTAATGTGGGGTCTTCCCACTGGGCCTTCTTAAAACTCCCAGGACTGACCTCTAGGTCAGCGAGGGTCTTATCCTGTTCTGGGGTGGTAAGTGCCTGTTCAACATCTTGATTTGGGGTATTCCCTACCAAGGTAGCCATGGGGAAGGGAATTTTACAGCACTCCTCCTTTTCCCCCTTCTTATTTGGGCCCTCGTCAACCTCTATTTCTGAAAAAGGGAAAGGATTTGTTTCTTCTGTTACTTCGTTATGGTCCGCTATTGAACTCTGGGAGCTATTCTGAGAGGAGGACCACATTTTTAGAAAATGGGGAAAGTCGGTCCCTATTAACACATCATGTGCCAGTTTGGGTACAATACCCACTTTGAAATCTAAAGAACCAAACAGTGGAATATTCATGATTATCCCCATGTATACAACAAATTGCCACTCTTTGTGAACTGTTTACCTGTTTCTTCTTAATGGGCAACAGGTATTCAGACACTAGTGTGACCATGCTCCCAGAGTCAAGAAGTGCTCGAACCCTCTTACCATTAACCTTTACAAATGCCCACAGATGGTTATTCAAGGGGTCCTCTGGGCTAGGGCCCATACATTGGGACCACAGCGAATAAGGTTCAACGCTGTTGCATTGCATGGGTTCAGCATTTAGTGGGCAGACGTTCGTGGTGTGGCCCCTCTCATAACAATTGACACATTTAGGTACATAGTCTGTGTCCCATTTAGAGCCTTTTTTCGGCTCCCCATGTTGGCTGTTGCCCTTAGTGTGCGAGCCACTGTTGCTGGTGCTGTGTGAAGGCGGTCGTCGCTCTTCAGCCCCCCTTAACCCTGGTACCCTTTTACCGTCTCTGGAAGAGTCCTGGAACCTTGGGTAGTGGGGTTGCTCCACGACTATGGGTTGCAGGTGCTCTTCTGCTGCATTGTACCTTTCTACGAGGGCCACAAGCTCGTCTGCATTGTGGGGGTCACTCTGACTGACCCAACGGTGTAGGGCAGAGGGAAGTTTCCTCAAGAACTGGTCCATGACCAACCGTTCCACGATGTGGCTTGCTGAGTTGATCTCGGGTTGTAGCCACTTCCGACTGAGGTGGATGAGGTCATACATCTGGCTTCGGGTGGCTTTATCCATCGTGAAGGACCATGCGTGGAACCTTTGGGCACGAACAGACGTGGTTACGCCGAGGCGGGCGAGGATCTCGAACTTCAATTTTGCATAAACGTTAGCTTCGGTTGGCTCTAGATCAAAGTAAGCCTTCTGGGATTCGCCGCTTAGGAAGGGTACGATTAGACTGGCCCACTCAGCTTCTGGCCATCCCTCTCTCTGTGCCGTGCGTTCAAACGTGAGAAGATAGGTTTCCACATCATCCGAGGGCCCCATCTTCTGAAGGTAGTGGCTTGCCCTGATCATTTTTGGGACTGGGGCTGCCTCTGCCAGTAGAAGGTTACTGATAGTCCCCCTCAGGATCTCGAGTTCCTGCTGTAAGCCCTGAGCGAACCGTTGTTGCTCCTCTCTCAGCAAGCGGTTTGTCTCTTGCTGGTTTGCATTCGCCTGTTGCTGGTTTGCATTAGTCTCTTGCTGGTTTGCATTAGTCTCTTGCTGGGCTATTAACAGCTGTCGCTGGGTTTCATTCGCCTGTTGCAGGGCTTCATTCGCGTCTTTCTGGACAGCGACATTGCGTACCAGCGCACTCACCACGTTTTCCATATTGTTTGGAGAGAAAAAAAATGTTTTTTTTTTTTAAAGTTCTTTAACCCGCAGACCTTTTAGTGTTCTGCCCGCATTCTCCACCATATGTGACAAACGGCTTACTCCGGGGCTCCGCCGCCTGTCCGGGACTGTTAGAACACGGTCTTTTAGGGTAGGTTAAATGACGAGGCGTCACGTGCTGTTCCTTTAAACAGGCTAACTTCGATTTTTCCCTAACTCAGGGTGGAAGTGGCTTTTCCACTTCCAACAACAAAATAAGTAACTTCGCAGTTTTAGACAAAAAAGAACAGAATGCATTAACCTGTTTGGGGAGAGGCTTTTCCCCTCTCTGCTTTCAGCAGCCTTCCTGTCTCCAGGCTCTTGGGGGAGGTGGGAGAGGAAACAGGAAATCTGTCTTAAGTACCTGATTTCTAATAAGCAGGACAGGTGACAGAAATCAGGCAGCAAACAAACTCTGGTCTGGATCCCTCATCCCTCAGTTCCAGCACTTGCCAAACTGTGGGATGGAGTGTATGTATTATGAGGCTGCCCTGTTCGGCCTAAACAGGACAGAAACTGTTCAGTATCCTGGGAGCCCTATATACGGAATTTATTAACATCCCCTGGTTTCTGTCACAATATATATATAATTAGATATATATATTTATCTATATATAATTAAAATATATTGTGTGTAGATATATATATATGTATATAGATATGTAGATATATATATAGAGATAGATATATCTCTATATATATCTATATCTATATCTATATCTATATCTATATATATATATATATATATATATATATATATATATATATATATATATATATATATATATATGGTTATGGTGGGTAAAAAAAGTGACAAAAACCCTCCACAGTAAAGCATAAAGCAACGGTAAATATTTACAGTTGCTATATATATATATATATATATATATATATATATATATATATTGTGACAAACGGCTTACTCCGGGGCTCCGTCGTTTGTCCGGGACTGTTTAGAACACGGTCTTTTAGGGTAGGTTAAATGATGAGGCGTCACGTACTGTTCCTTTAAACAGGCTATGCCTGGTTTATTCAGTCCCAGGCACTGAGACTGCCACAGTGCATACAACAGAAAACAGATCAAAACAAAAGCTGCTCACCTGAGCGATAACTTAACTTAGATATCCCTGACTCAGGGTTGGAAGTGGCTTTTCCACTTCCAACATCAAAACACGGTACTTTTGCAGTCTTACACAAATGAACAGAAAGATTGAACCTGTTTGGGGAAGAGGCTTCTCCCCTCTGTAGTTCAGCAGCCTTCCAGCCTCCTGGCTCTTGTGGGGAGACCAGAGCAAACAGGAAATCAGTCTTTCATACCTGATTCCTAATTAGCATGACAGGTGACAGAAATCAGGCAGCAGACAAACTCTGGTCTGGATCTCTCATCCCTCAGTTCCAGCGCTTGCCAAACTGTGGGATGGAGTGTATGTATTATAAGGCTGCACTCCCAGGCCAAACAGGATAGAAACTGTCTAGTATCCTGGGAGCCCTATATACGGAATTTATTACCATCCCCTGGTTTCTGTCACATATCCTCCCCCCCAGCTCAGACCTCGAGGGATGAGCGACCATGGATATTAGGGAGTGCATCCTTGACAACCCGTCAGCATTGCCATGTTTGTGCCCTGACCTGTGTTCCACAGAAAATTTAAAGGGTTGTAGGCTTAGGAACCACCTGGTCACTCTAGCATTCTTTTCCCTGTTTTGACACATCCAGGTAAGGGGTGCATGATCTGTGACCAACCGGAATTTTCTCCCCAACAGGTAGTATTTGAGCGTCTCTACAGCCCACTTTATTGCGAGACACTCTTTCTCTACTATGGAGTAATTTTTCTCCTGGGGATTTAGTTTCCTACTTAAATAAAGGATGGGGTGCTCCTCACCTTGAGACTCCTGGGAGAGTACCGCCCCCAGCCCTACCTCAGATGCGTCGGTTTGGACTACGAACTCTTTGGAGAAGTCAGGTGTGACCAACACTGGTTGGGCACAGAGAGCTTCTTTCAGGCTTCTAAAGGCCTGTTCGGTTTCGGGGGACCACTTTACCATTAGCGGTCCTCTTGCTTTTGTGAGGTCAGTTAGTGGGGTTGCCTTAGTTGCAAAATTGGGAATAAACCTTCTATAGTACCCAATTAAGCCCAAAAAGGTCCTTACTTGTTTTTTTGTAACTGGCCTTGGCCAATTTTGTATCGCCTCCACTTTGAGTGTTTGGGGTTTGAGTAAACCTCTGCCAATAGAATATCCCAGATACTTGGCCTCCTCCAGACCAATAGTGCATTTAGCGGGGTTAGCAGTTAGTCCAGCAGACCGGACTGCGTCAAGCACAGCTTGGACCTTTGGAAGGTGGGATTGCCAATCTTCACTATGGATTACCACATCATCCAGGTAGGCGGCAGCATACCGAGCATGTGGTTTTAAAATTTTATCCATCATTCTTTGGAATGTGGCGGGAGCTCCATGTAAGCCAAAAGGCAACACCTTATACTGAAAGAGGCCGTCTGGGGTTGAGAAGGCTGTCTTTTCTTTTGCCCTTTCTGTGAGGGGAACCTGCCAGTACCCTTTTGTTAGGTCTAGGGTTGTGAGATATCGGGCTTTGCCCAGTCTCTCTACAAGTTCATCTACCCTGGGCATAGGATAAGTATCAAATTTTGACACCGCGTTTAGTTTCCGGTAGTCATTACAAAACCTTGTTGTACCATCTGGCTTTGGGACTAAGACTATAGGGCTGTTCCACCCACTTTGGGATTCCTCAATTACACCTAGTTTTAGCATTTTTTTAACCTCTAAACTTATAGCCTTTCTTTTGGCCTCTGGGATTCGGTACGGTTTAAGGTTAACTCGGACCCCCGGTTCAGAGACTAGGTCATGTTCAATTACGCTAGTTCTACCTGGCCGTATAGAGAAGATTTCTTTGTTTCTTTTCACTAAATTCTGAACCTCTCGTTTCTGATGAACAGACAGGGTTTCAGCTATGCTAACCTCTGGGTCAGTTTCTTGATTCTCTGATGGACCTGGGGGTACTAGGGTTAACAAGACTTCTCTATCTTTCCAGGGCTTGAGTAGGTTTATATGGTAAATTTGCTCAGGTTTCCTCCTACCTGGCTGTCTTACCTTATAATTTACTTCTCCCACTCTTTCCAAGACCTCATATGGCCCATGCCATTTAGCAAGGAATTTACTCTCCACGGTGGGAACCAGAACTAGTACCCTATCACCTGGAGAAAAAATTCTGACCCTAGCACCCTTATTATATGTATTCCTCTGTGCTTCTTGAGCTTTCTCCATGTGTTCCCTCACTATGGGTAGGACTGCAGCAATGCGGTCCTGCATCTGGGCAACATGCTCTATTACACTTCTGTAAGGGGTAACCTCGTGTTCCCAAGTCTCTTTGGCTATATCCAGTAAGCCCCTTGGGTGTCGGCCATACAATAGTTCAAACGGGGAGAAGCCTGTGGATGATTGGGGAACTTCCCTAATGGCAAATAACAGGTACGGTAACAAACAATCCCAGTTTTTCCCATCTTTATCAACCGCCCGCCGTAACATGCTCTTTAAGGTTTTATTGAACCTTTCCACTAAACCATCTGTTTGTGGATGATAGACTGAGGTTCTGAGATGCTTGATTTTTAGGAGTTTACATAGCTCTTTCGTTACTTGGGACATAAATGGTGTTCCCTGGTCAGATAGAATCTCTTTAGGAATCCCGACCCGGGAAAACAGAACTACTAACTCTTTTGCTATGTTTTTAGCTGAGGTGCTACGTAGGGGAACTGCCTCCGGATATCGGGTGGCATAATCTAATATTACCAATATATGCTGATGTCCCCTAGCAGACTTTATTAGGGGTCCTACTAGATCCATAGCAATCCGGTCAAATGGTACCTCTATTATGGGAAGGGGTACCAATGGGCTGCGGTACGCCTTGAACGGGGCGGTGATCTGACATTCTGGGCATGAGGAACAATAATTCGTAATTTCTGCCAGAACCCCAGGCCAATAGAAGCTTCGGAGAACCTTTTCTTTTGTCTTTTCCACCCCTAGGTGTCCCCCCAATGGATGACTATGTGCGAGGTGTAATACTACGTTACGGAATGTCCGTGGTACCAACAATTGTTTAGTTGTAACTGATTTCCTTTTATCAACCCGATATACTAGGTCGTTCTCTACCTCGAAGTAGGGGTAAGCAAGTGACCTATCTGGTTGGCCAGGAGTACTATTCTGGTCCCGTATATTTCCCCTTGCTACCGCTAATGTGGGGTCCTCCCACTGGGCCTTCTTAAAACTCCCAGGACTGACCTCTAGGTCAGCGAGGGTCTTATCGGGTTCTGGGTTGGTAAGTGTCTGCTCAACATCTTGATTTGGGGTATTCCCTACCAAAGTAGTGATGGGGAAGGTAATTTTACAGCACTCCTCCTTTTCCCCCTTCTTATTTGGGCCCTCGTCAACCTCCATTTCTGAAAAAGGGAAAGGATTTGTTTCTTCTAATACTTCGTTATGGTCCGCTATTGAACTCTGGGCGCTATTCTGAGCGGGGGACCACATTTTTAGAAAATGGGGAAAGTCGGTCCCTATTAACACATCATGTGCCAGTTTGGGTACAATACCCACCTTGAAATCTAAAGAACCAAACTCTGTTTCAAAAAAAACATCAACAGTGGAATATTCATGATTATCCCCATGTATACAACAAATTGCCACTCTTTGTGAACTGTTTCCCTGTTTCTTCTTAATGGGCAAGAGGTATTCGGACACTAGTGTGACCATGCTCCCAGAGTCAAGAAGTGCCCGAACCCTCTTACCATTAACCTTTACAAATGCCCACAGATGGTTATTCAAGGGGTCCTCTGGGCTAGGGCCCATACATTGGGACAACAGCGAATAAGGTTCCACGCTGTTGCATTGTATGGGCTCATCATTTAGTGGGCAGATTTTTGCTGTGTGGCCCCTCTCATGACAATTTACACATTTAGGTACATAGTCTGTGTCCCACTTAGAGCCTTTTCCCGGCTCCCCATGTTGGCTATTGCCCTTAGTGTGCGAACCACTGTTGCTGGTGCTGCGTGAAGGTGGTCGCCGCTCTTCAGCGCCCCTTAACCCCGGTACCCTTTTACCGTCTCTGGAAGAGTCCTGGAACCTCGGGTAGTGGGGTTGCTCCACGACTGTGGGTTGCGGGTGCTCTTCTGCTGCATTGTACCTTTCTACGAGGGCCACAAGCTCATCCGCATTGTGGGGGTCACTCCGACTGACCCAACGGCGTAAGGCAGAGGGAAGTTTCCTCAAGAACTGGTCCATGACCAACCGTTCCACGATGTGGCTGGCTGAGTTGATCTCGGGTTGTAGCCACTTCCGGGCGAGGTGGATGAGGTCATACATCTGGCTTCGGGTGGCTTTATCCATCGTGAAGGACCATGCGTGAAACCTTTGGGCGCGAACAGCCGTGGTTACGCCGAGGCGGGCGAGGATCTCGAACTTCAATTTTGCATAGACGTTAGCTTCGGCTGGCTCTAGATCAAAGTAAGCCTTCTGGGGTTCGCCGCTTAGGAAGGGTGCGATTAGACCAGCCCACTCAGCTTCTGGCCATCCCTCTCTCTGTGCCGTGCGTTCAAACGTGAGAAGATAGGCTTCCACATCATCCGAGGGTCCCATCTTCTGAAGGTAGTGGCTTGCCCTGGTCATTTTCGGAACTGGGGCTGCCACTGCCAGTGGAAGGTTACTGATAGTCCCCCTCAGGATCTCGAGTTCCTGCTGTAAGCCCTGAGCGAACCGCTGTTGCTCCTCTCTCAGCAAGCGGTTTGTCTCTTGCTGGTTTGCATTCGCGTTTTGCAGGGCTTCATTCGTCTGTTGCTGGTTTGCATTCGCCTGTTGCTGGTTGGCATTCACCTGTTGCTGGTTGGCATTAATCTCTTGCTGGGCTATTAGCAGCTGTTGCTGGGCTGCATTCGTCTGCTGCTGGTTTGCATTAGTTTCTTGCTGGGCTATTAACAGCTGTTGCTGGGTTTCATTCGTGTCTTTCTGGGCAGCGACATTGCGTACCAGCGCACCCACCACGTCTTCCATCTTGTTTGCAGAGGATGAAAAAAAACTTTTTTTTTTTTTTTTCAAAGTTCTTCAACCCGCAGACCCCCTAGTGCTCTGCCCGCATTCTCCACCATATGTGACAAACGGCTTACTCCGGGGCTCCGTCGTTTGTCCGGGACTGTTTAGAACACGGTCTTTTAGGGTAGGTTAAATGATGAGGCGTCACGTACTGTTCCTTTAAACAGGCTATGCCTGGTTTATTCAGTCCCAGGCACTGAGACTGCCACAGTGCATACAACAGAAAACAGATCAAAACAAAAGCTGCTCACCTGAGCGATAACTTAACTTAGATATCCCTGACTCAGGGTTGGAAGTGGCTTTTCCACTTCCAACATCAAAACACGGTACTTTTGCAGTCTTACACAAATGAACAGAAAGATTGAACCTGTTTGGGGAAGAGGCTTCTCCCCTCTGTAGTTCAGCAGCCTTCCAGCCTCCTGGCTCTTGTGGGGAGACCAGAGCAAACAGGAAATCAGTCTTTCATACCTGATTCCTAATTAGCATGACAGGTGACAGAAATCAGGCAGCAGACAAACTCTGGTCTGGATCTCTCATCCCTCAGTTCCAGCGCTTGCCAAACTGTGGGATGGAGTGTATGTATTATAAGGCTGCACTCCCAGGCCAAACAGGATAGAAACTGTCTAGTATCCTGGGAGCCCTATATACGGAATTTATTACCATCCCCTGGTTTCTGTCACAATATATATATATATATATATATATATATATCTGTAGAAGAGTGACCTAGGCGCAAATAAGACAGGGAAGAGAAAAAACACAAAAAGGGATCATAGGGCAGTATATCTAATAATAAACAGACAATAAGATGGTAAGAGATGCGCTTACACAGGTAGGTTAGGTTTGAGCATGTAATCCTCTATGGGACTCACGAAGACACAGCTATTTCAGCTTTTCTCCTTGACTGCTGGATCTCAGGATTGCTTCTCCACAGGAACTCAGCTGCAGCTACAGCATACACTGCTAGTCTCTGGGAATCATGCGTCTCTATGGATGGATCTCACAAGGGGGGAGGGGTGGGGAGGAAATAATGGAAGGGAACAGTATATGTGTAAAACCTTTTAATCTAAAATAGACTCTGTAAAAATATAAGTAATCAACTCACATTTTGTGAGTAAATAACAAGCAGTAGAGAGTGATTAGCGAGTCTCTCACACTCGTGTGTAGAAGCGCCGATTACCAGTCCTCTCCGCAATCGCGATTGCTTCCGTGTCACGTGGTTGGACGTGGTGTATGACGCGGTGTGTGACACGGCTCGGCTCTCGCGAGATTTGGTGTCTGCCAGTGCAGGGAATCACCGCCGTAGCTCCTCGCAAATGTCTCTCCACTTTGGAACCTCGGCGTGTCTCTCTCTCTGCTTATATCTGTACATTGAAGGCCTTGTGTGCTAACAGGCCTTGTTGTAATTCTATTAACACTTCATTACAGTTTATAACATTACTGGGTGAGTATGTTTGAGGGCCTATTTGAGTCAGCTGTGTATAAGTAGTAGTTAACAGCAAACAAGGCCTCTTTTGAGCCATGAAGGCCTGTATTGTTAATTCTGATTATATATATATTATATATAGAGTGCTAAACTAAAGCCATTCATGTGTGTAAGTAGGCCTTGTTGTAATCATATTCAAAGTTAAATACAGGTGAGTGAATTATGGGCTGAATCATACTGATCCCATAATATTAACAAGTGTCCTAACATTTATATCTCATTAACACAAGGCCTGTTTGCTGACAACAGTGGCAGATATATATATATATATATATATATATATATATATATATATATATATATATATATATATAGTGTTCGACAAATCACCCAAAAATCTACTCGTCCAACCAAAAAATCTACTCGCCACCTAGTCCCGCCCCCAACTCCACCCCTAGTCCCGCCCCAACTCCGCCCATAGTCCCGCCCCCAACCCCGCTTTAAAATAAAATATATAAATAAAATACATTTAATAAATTCCTAGTCAGAACAACATTTGTTTTTGACATAAATGTATTTATAGTATTACATTATACTACAATTAGTCGTGTGTGTGTCAATGTCGGATCTAGAAATAAAAGCCAGATGTGAATGACTAGTTTCCTGAACCCCTTAACCAGTGTCTTGACGTCGGCGCTTCACAGAGAGAGAGACAGACAGACACACACACACACACACACACACACACACACACACACACACAGAGAGCGGCACACACACACACACACACACACACACACACACACACACACACACACACACACACACACACACACACACACACACACACACACACACACACACACACATACACACACACACACACACACACACACAGAGAGAGAGACACACACACACACAGAGAAAGAGAGACACACAGAGAAAGAGAGAGAATGAGAGACACACGCAGAGAATGAGAGACAGAGAGAGTGCGACAGAGAGCGCGAAGAAGAGAGTGCGACACAGAGCGCGAAGAAGAGAGTGCGACAGAGAGAGCGAAGAAGAGAGTGCGACAGAGAGAGCGAAGAAGAGAGTGTGACAGAGAGAGCGAAGAAGAGAGTGTGACAGAGAGAGTGCGACAGAGAGAGCGAAGAAGAGAGTGCGACAGAGAGGGAGAGGGTGACAGAGCGAGGGCGAGAGGGAGAGGGTGGGTGACACGGAGAGGGAGAAGGAGGGTGACAAGGAGAGGGAGGGTGACATAGGGAGAGGGTGACACAAAGAGAGGGTGACACAGGGAGAGGGTGACACAGGGAGAGGGTGACACAGGGAGAGGGTGACACAGGGAGAGGGTGACACAGGGAGAGGGTGACACAGGGAGAGGGAGGGTGACACAGGGAGAGAGAGGGTGACACAGGGAGAGGGAGGGTGACACAGGGAGAGGGAGGGTGACACAGGGAGAGGGAGGGTGACACAGGGAGAGGGAGGGTGACACAGGGAGAGGGAGGGTGACACAGGGAGAGGGGGAGGGTGACAGGGAGAGGGAGGGTAACAGGGAGAGGGTGACACAGGGAGAGTGGAAGGTGACACAGGTAGAGGGGAGGGTGACACAGGGAGAGGGGAGGGTGACACAGGGAGAGGGGAGGGTGACACAGGGAGAGACAAGGGTGACACAGGGAGAGGGGAGGGTGACAGGGAGAGGGGGAAGGTGACAGGGAGAGGGAGAGGGTGGGTGACACAGGGAGAGGGAGAGAGGGTGACACAGGGAGAGGGAGAGAGGGTGACACAGGGAGAGGGAGGGTGACACAGGGAGAGGGTGACACAGGGAGAGGGGGAGGGTGACACAGGGAGAGGGGGAGTGTGACACAGGGAGAGGGGGAGGGTGACACAGGGAGAGGGAGGGTGACACAGGGAGAGGAGGGTGACACAGGGAGAGGGAGGGTGACACAGGGAGAGGGGAGGGTGACACAGGGAGAGGGGAGGGTGACACAGGGAGAGGGGAGGGTGACACATGGAGAGGGGAGGGTGACACAGGGAGAGGGGAGGGTGACACAGGGAGAGGGGAGATTGACAGGGAGAGGGGGAGGGTGACAGGGAGAGGGTGGGTGACACAGGGAGAGGGAGAGAGGGTGACACAGGGAGAGGGAGAGAAGGTGACACAGGGAGAGGGAGGTTGACACAGGGAGAGGGTGACACAGGGAGAGGGGGAGGGTGACACAGGGAGAGGGGGAGGGTGACAGGGGGAGGGTGACACAGGGAGAGGGAGGGTGACACAGGGAGTGGGAAGGTGACACAGGGAGAGGGTGGGTGACACAGGGAGAGGGTGGGTGACACAGGGAGAGGGTGGGTGACACAGGGAGAGGGTGGGTGACACAGGGAGAGGGAGGGTGACACAGGGAGAGGGTGGGTGACACAGGGAGAGGGTGACAGAGGGAGATGATGGGTGACACAGGGAGATGGTGGGTGACACAGGGAGAGGGAGGGTGACACAGGGAGAGGGAGGGTGACACAGGGAGAGGGAGGGTGACACAGGGAGAGGGAGGGTGACACAGGGAGAGGGAGGGTGTCAGGGAGAGGGAGGGTGACACAGGGAGAGGGAGGGTGACACAGGGAGAGGGTGGGTGACACAGGGAGAGGGTGGGTGACACAGGGAGAGGGAGGGTGACACAGGGGAGGGTGGGTGACACAGGGAGAGGGTGACAAAGGGAGATGATGGGTGACACAGGGAGATGGTGGGTGACACAGGGAGAGGGAGGGTGACACAGGGAGAGGGAGGGTGACACAGGGAGAGGGAGGGTGACACAGGGAGAGGGAGGGTGACACAGGGAGAGGGAGGGTGACACAGGGAGAGGGAGGGTGTCAGGGAGAGGGAGGGTGACACAGGGAGAGGGAGGGTGACACAGGGAGAGGGAGGGTGACACAGGGAGAGGGAGGTTGACACAGGGAGAGGGAGGGTGTCAGGGAGAGGGAAGGTGACACAGGGAGAGGGAGGGTGACACAGGGAGAGGGTGGGTGACACAGGGAAAGGGTGGGTGACACAGGGAGAGGGAGGGTGACACAGGGAGAGGGAGGGCGACACAGGGAGAGGGAGGGTGACACAGGGAGAGGGAGGGCGACACAGGGAGAGGGAGGGTGACACAGGGAGAGGGAGGGTGACACAGGGAGAGGGAGGGTGACACAGGGAGAGGGTGGGTGACACAGGGAGAGGGTGGGTGACACAGGGAGAGGGTGGGTGACAGAGGGAGAGGGAGGGTGATACAGGGAGAGGGTGACACAGGGAGAGGGAGAGAGGGTGACACAGGGAGAGGGTGGGTGACACAGGGAGAGGGTGGGTGACACGGGGAGAGGGTGACAGAGGGAGATGGTGGGTGACACAGGGAGAGGGAGGGTGATACAGGGAGAGGGTGACACAGGGAGAGGGAGAGAGGGTGACACACTCACAGACACACAGACACTCACTCACTCAGACACACTCACTCAGACAAACTCACACTCACAGTCTGTCACACACACAAACACTCACCCGCAAGGCAGGGGGTCGCACATGGCAGCGGGGGCCTCCGCACAGCAGGAGGGCCTCTGCAAGGGGCCGCGCCCCCTCCAGAGTGGGACGCCGACGCCGCAGTATTCACTGATAGATGTAGAAGGGCCGGTAGGGGATTTCCCCTGCTTAAAGCAGGGAGAGGCTCCGGTTAGGTGATTTCCCCTGCTTAGAGCAGGTGGCCCGATGCGAGGGGGGGGCGGATGGCCCGATGGGAGGGGTGACAGATGGCATTGCAGGGGCCTGAGGCAGACAGGCATGGAAACGGCTGGCTGCCAGAAGGGGGAGGAGTAGAAGCGCTGAGGAGGGAGGCCACGGCTCAGAGAGCCGGAGGCGGGGTAATCTCCCCCAACAACATGAACCCGCCTCCGGCTTTTTTTTTTTTTTCTCCAGCGCGGGAAATTTAAAAAACACACGTGTGCTGCTTGGGCCAATATTTACTCGCCCGGGGGTTAAATCCACCCGCCCCGGGCGTGTAAATGTATATAATTGTCGAACACTGTATATATATATATATATATATATATATATATTTATCAGTTAATATATATACACACACACACTCACACACACACACTGTGTGTGTGTGTGTGTGTGTGTGTGTGTGTGTGTGTGTGTGTGTGTGTGTGTGTGTGTGTGTGTGTGTGTGTGTGTGTATATACATATATCCATAGAGATACAGAGAGACTACAGATATATTCATACACACTAACAGATCTGTTATTGTAACCAAAAATCATACATGATCACATGCCAACATTATGAACTATGAAAGAAGATTAAGGTAAGTAATGTGTTACAGAGTTAAGACACCACAAAACACAACATCAAAATGTATGCTGTTATAAGGATAGTTACTTAAAGTTGTAAGTCAATAATATTAGCATGCAATGACTATTTGCATTACCAAACAAACCCACATACATCTCATCTTGAACAAGAGCTAAGTGAATGTCAGCTTCTATAAACATGGCAAGTGTGTAATGTTGTACCATTAATCAACTGATGATTAATACATATTCATATGTTATTAAATATGCCTTCATTCAGTCAGTGAACATTTCTAAACATTCATGTGTACAAGGACATACTTGAATGTTAGCAAGCATCTGTACATGATCATACATACACTATGCATGAAATAGTCTGCAGTAAACACCACCAGGACACCAACACATTTAGTGAATTTGATTATTTATTTTTGTTTATCCTTTTGAGAGCGAGTCACAGGCCTGCTTGTTGGCTGTTGTGTTTGCCTTTTCCCTTTGCCAAGTACTTTGGCCTTAACTGTACGACTTGTACTGGCCTGTGCCAGTTCTGTGGAACTGGATGTGGGCTGTTGCACTTCAGGGGCACTGGGTGTGGGCTGTGGCACTTTAGGGGCACTGGGTGTGGGCTGTGGCACTTGAGTGGCACTGGGTGTGGGCTGTGGCACTTCAGGGGCACTGGGTGTGGGCTGTGGCACTTCAGGGGCACTGGGTGTGGGCTGTGGCACTTGAGTGGCACTGGGTGTGGGCTGTGGCACTTCAGGGGCACTGGGTGTGGGCTGTGGCACTTCAGGGGCACTGGGTGTGGGCTGTGGCACTTCAGTGGCACTGGGTGTGGGATGTGGCACTTCAGTGGCACTGGGTGTGGGCTGTGGCACTTCAGTGGCACTGGGTGTGGGCTGTGGCACTTCAGTGGCACTGGGTGTGGGCTGTTGCACTTCAGGGGCACTGGGTGTGGCCTGTAGCAGTTGTGAACCAGTTGCTAAACATTGCACGACTGAGGTTGGAGCCGTTTCTTGTTTTGGTGTTTTAATCTTTTTCCAAAAGCTGGTTAGTAGTAATTGTTGCCCTAACTTTCTTTTTCGTGTCTCATTTGTAGGTGTCCGTTCCTGATTTTGAACAGATGTAAGCGGTTGGATGTTGACAGGGACCTGCACAGAACTTGCACCTACTGTACCGGTATCATCCACAACTGGGGAATGAAGAACTGATGACTCTGGAGAAAAAGTAGCAGCATGTAAAGATCCACCCTCAGATGGGGTAAAGTGGAATTATTGTTCTCTTGCAGTAATTCGCAACTGATTTGCTTGGCTTAGATTCACAACTATTGCTTGTAATGTCCTGTTTACATTTTGGATTTCTTTAGGAACTTGGATGATGACTCTTTCAATTTGTGACATTTGTGATATTATCCTTTCCTGCAGTGATATCATCCTTTCAAGCACTGACATAATTTCTGAATGGCGACGATTTTCTTCACCCAAGATTCTTTCTTCAGAAGCTGCAATAGCTGAGTAGGTGTCACGAGCAGGAGGACTTGAATGCTGGGTTAATCCAGGAGTGGGAACATCTTCATGGTCACTTGAGTGAATTTGTCCTTGAGTGGCAACATCTGCTTCTACAAATAAAGAAAGACATTATGAACTGCCATGGAACTTTCACTTGTTTATCAATATAATGAGAGTTGTTCTCACAGTGTAACACATAACATGTTTCCATAATTTTTCATTTGTGTCAAATTAAAAGTTTATGCTTGAAGTAACAATTATGTTTTGACTCAGTGTGAAAGAAGAATGAATGAAAGGTTGTTGTAACCTCACAACTCCTAGGTGATAGTTTACAACACACACAATACATGTTGTCATTAAAAACTACATCTTCTGTGACAATAACTGATGTGAAGTTAATTACATGTGAAAGGCATTTATTTAGCATGGCAAATTAACATCTAGAAATGTACACATTAGATGTCCTGCACCTCATACACTCTCCTTCCATGCTTGATGATGAGCTGGATGAGCCAGGTGATGAGACATGTTCAGGTGACACATGAGCTTCAGGAGCAACTACAGGTAAACCCCGTTATAACACGACCCGTTATAACGCGAATCGGTTATAACGCGGTTTTTTCGTGGCTCCCGTTTTTTACACACTGCACACACTCTCACTGCACACACTGCACACTGCACACACACTGCTCACTGCTCACACTGCACACAGCACGCACTCTCACGGCACACACTGCACACACTGTTCACTGCACACACTGTTCGCTGCACGCACTGGTCACTGCACACACTGCACACTGCACACACTCTCACTGCACACACGCTCACTGCACACACTGCACACACTCTCACTGCACAGACTGCACACTGCACACACTGTTCACTGCACACACTGTTTGCTGCACGCACTGTTCGCTGCACACAATGCACACTTACACTTAGACACACTTACACACACCTACACACACTTAAACACACACACAAACACACACACACACACACACACACACACACACACACACACACACACACACTTACATACACTTACACATACTTACATACACCTACACACACTTAGACACACCTACACACACACACACATACATACACTTGCACACACTTACACACACCTACACACACACTCTCACTGCACACACTGCTCACACTGCTCACTGCACACACTGCTCACAGCACACACACACACACACACACACACACACACACACACACACACACACACACACACACACACACACACACACACACACACACACACACATCCATATACACACACACTCATATGCACACACACACCCATATACACCCACCCACACACCCACACCCATATACACACACACACACACACACACACACACACACACACACACACACACACACACACACACACACACACACACACACACACACACACACACACACAGTTTCTCTCCCATATACAGTATACTGTACATACACACACTCTCTCACTCTACACAGACGGGGGGGGGGGAGGTCGGAACAGAGGAAAGGCCGCGACCAGCACCACCACCTGCTCCCCCCCTCCTCCCACGCAGGCAGTGGGGACAGCGGTTCCCTTCCATTCAACTCCAGCGATAAACTCAGTGCTGTGCTCTGCTGTACGCCAGCTGATCCTCTTCTCTGTTCTGCACACACCTCCAGTAGGGAAAGGGTGCAGGCTACATTTACTTAACCCCTTCGCTGCCATCTCCTGTCCCGCGGGCTGTCACGCGGTGACAGGGGGAAGCGGGGACCGGAGGGACATCCCCGCTCCCATCTCCTTCCCCGTGGGCTGTCACACGGTGACAGGGGGAAGCGTGGACCGGAGGGACATCCCGCTCCCATCTCCTGCCCCGCAGGGTGAAGGGTGCTGCTGGGGGGGAGAGGGTGATGATGCGCCGGCCATTTTTTTTCCGCGACCCCGTTACTAACGCGGTGGTCTCGTGGTGGACCCCGAGGACTGCGTTATAACGGGGTTTACCTGTTTATAGAAGAATAACATAAGAATTTTATTGACATGTGTACATAATTAACATAAAGTTTGTGTAGTGGGAGTATTTATGGCTAAATATCAGCATCACATAAGGAAATGACAATATGTTTCTGGCAAGCTGTACATTATCCATCTTAACATCAATGTACATGTGAACCTAATTGGCACATTTATTGTTAAAACCATACAACAAACAATGTTCATGCAGGAATGCGTTGTAAAATGAAGTGTTCTGTTGGACATACACTGCATATGTTGTGTAGTAATCTAACAATAATAATGTACATCACTACCATGACAGCAAAGTTGACTCTGCTTATAATTCAGTACCTAATTGTGGAAATGTGAATGAATGTTTTTAGTGATCTGTGGGAACATTTAAGAGAAGCAGGTGTAGCGCTCAATGTGGCTGACACTCATCAACACATGCAGTGTGTCGCTCACAGATGCTACTGGTGTGATAATGTGGCGTTTCTATAAGGTTAAAAGAAGATATGAGTGAACGAATGACTAACGTACGTTTTCATATATAGTGGGCTGGTGGGTGAAAGTCTTCATAGAATTACCATTTCAAATGAATGTGATGAACTTCTGTTCACCTTGTCAGCTTCTAACAACTGTAGTCCCTCCCCCAAGACGTGATAGCACCCTGACCTTTTATTTGTTTCTACCACCTGTAAGGCGTCCCACAAGACTTGACCGTAACATGACCCTGTGATCTGGCTCGGTGCCCAACCCCACCCCCTGTGTTCTCCTTTGTGCTGTGATTACATATTAATTGCAGCTGGTTTCACACACCGGTACATGAGCGAAAGACAAATCTGAAGTGAGCTACATATGAACACAATTAAATACCATATGGTACATGTTCCTATTTATGCTCTCAGTATACTACATGAAGCAAAAAAAGAGCTTTAATTAAACATAATGAAATGTGTTTGTGCAAATTATGAATGTTCGCCTTTGAATGCACTATCTTCCATGCAAGACTTAATGAGGCAGTAATGGCCTGTTTATAGGTGTAACATAGATTATCACTAATTTATGTATATATATATAGCAACTGTAAATATTACTGTATGCTCATTTGCATGTCTTAGAAAGGTCTGCAACCCTGTCTTTCCCCATCATCGCCCAGCATACAGCGCTTCCACTGCAGCAAGGGATTCTGGGAAACGACATGCAAATGAGCACTCAGTGCCACCTTTTGCCACCATATATATTAATTGTTACTTTTTGTAGGACAACTAGATATAAATATATATAGATAGATAGATATATAGATATAGATAGAGAGACATATATACACATATATATGTAGGTATGCTTATATTGGGAAGAAAGTATAAGTTGCAGCGGAAATATAGATAAGAACTGTAACCAACGACACCCCTAGTACAGTAACATTTGTCACCTGGTGGAAATGGAGCAGAATAAATTCCGATATCTTTGTCCCCGGGCAAACCCTCCACGACGACAGGAAGAAATTTTTCCCGCATCTGCTCCTCCAGTGGTGTTAAGATTAGAGATTGTGCTGGCGGCCCACCTCCAGTGCCAGAAGCATGCATCCGTTGTGCTTGTATTTTTTTCTTTAAGTTTGCCCTGATATCATCGAATCTCTTCCGACAATTCGCCCGGTCCCTGACATGATTCCCACACGCAGACACAGCCAAGGTTATTTGATCCCACATTTCTTTTTTTGATGCTGAACTTGTCCACCCTTGAAATACATACAAAATATATGACGTTAATTATTATTATAAAAACGATCAGTTTCCTAAACTGCTACCTGTTCCAAGAGATACCAAACAGGCTGGTTTAGGTGTAATATGTGTACCACATGAGAATTTACGTGTAAACATACAAATGTAAGGAAGCATGCATGAATATTGTATGAACTTTGGCAACATTTTTAGACTGATTGTTATGGTCGTTCTAAAGCATGAAGGAATATGTGTGTAACAATTAAGTTTAATTGATAGATATTATAGAATAATATTTTGATATTAAGACATCTCACATGACCTAGGATAACATGTATTTGAAGAATCAATGCAAAGATAGACTTACCTAGTAAATGCCCATACAAACAGTCATAGTGCTCCAGAATCCCTGTGACAAGAACTGTGTTTTCCTCTTCATTGAACCGAGGATTACGTGGCCGCTCCACACGTTTCTTCCGAATACGTGCAGGCCCAGAGCTTGGCTGCTGCTGACTGGACTCTCCATCTTCCAATGGAAGAGACTCCAAAAGCGGGCCACCAGCAACCACCCCACCACCAGACACCCCAGCAGCATCAGCAACTGAGCCACCAGCAGCACTCGCACTCACAGCAACACCACTCGCACTCGCAGCAACAGCACTCCCCTGAATCCTACGTTCACTCAGACGCGTACTCACACGACTACCAGTTCCACTCACACTAGCATCACTCTTCCCACGCCTTGCAGCCATACCTCTAGCACTCACAAAGAACAGAAAAGAAATTTAAAGACAATCGCACTGAACACTTACAAAGTGAAAACAAGACAAAGATGTAAACAAAACAACACAGGACAAACCTCTCACAATACACCACAACTGTCTCAGTCAATATGAAATATGTAAATCGGCCAGCTCTGTGTGTCTCTATTTCTCTCTCTCACTCCCAACAACACAGAGAATGAATAAAAATACACGCTGCCTTTAAATGGGCCGCTCAATCCAAAACTTGCTTGCTTCGGCAGATTCAGCAAGAAGTTTCATTGGGGAACCTAACACCACCTCGCCATGCACGCCGATACACCTGTGTGTGATCGGAAAATCATCGGCAGAGTGGGAGCAAATGTTTTCGGTATGATTCGGAAGGGATTCGGCACTTATTGCATACGGAGAGGGAAAATCGGCAGAATCATGCCGATAAGGTACCCTTGGCGATTGCACTTTTTCGGCGCTTACTGCATAGAGCCCTTGGTTCCTAGACTTTGGGTCGCTCCCTGACCATTTGCATCCCTTTGTGTAAAGGAATCTGCGCAGGTTTTTATCCCCGCCTTGGAATACAATATTAAATTTAAAACACAGACATATTAAAATATCCGTTCCATTAGGTCCAGCGGGTCTAAACTTTCCAGATCTTAACGCCGGAACTGGGACATCATATGATCCAAGTTTCAGCCTGCTGCGACCTTCAGAACCGGAGATATACAAATACCACTTAAACCGTTTCATACTTTAACACAAAATTCTCCGCTGTAAAATAAATCACAGTTTGTCACTAAATCCCCACTGACATTATAGTGAAACATGGGAACAGGGGAACATAGAGTTTCCTGACATGACAAGTTGTAAGCCACATTCCTGGACCGCAGTCCAGTTAACCCCTTCCCTCCCTGGTGTGGTCAGGGGGTGGCCATATGGGGTGCAATCCCTTTAATACCGGGCCAACCCCCCTCTCCCTCTACAACCCTCTCCTCCTCCCCTCCTTCTTCTCTCCTACCCCTCTTCTCCTCCCCCCTCCCCTTTCCTCCCCCTCTCCCAAAGGCCGTGCTTATAGTGCCGGTGACGCGACGTCGCCCGAAAACAAATGCATTGCCGCCGCTGCCTCCGCTTATTGTAAGTGCGACGGCGACAATGTGATGGAGCGCCGTCGTGAAAACTGGTAGCCAGCAAAATTAGATTTTTCAAGGGCTGTCGCCTCATGTGACGGCCCTTGAACCAATCAAATGGCCGGAAACCCGCGCCGCCGACCGACGAAATATAACTTTCACCGGTGGCGACGGCGACGGGTGACGTCACCTGTCGTGTCGCCGTCGCCATCGACGGCACTATAGGCACGGCCTTATCCTTCTCTTCCTTCTCCTCCACCCCCCTCCCCCTCCCTCTCCTACACCCCCTCCCCCTGCCTCTCCTACATCCCCTCCCATCTCTCTTCCTCTCCTCCCCACTTTCTTTTCCTCTCCTCTTTCTTACACTCTTCTCTCCTCCCCCTTCTTCCTCTCCTCCCTGCTTCTTCCTCTGCTCACCTCCTCCCCCTCTTCTCCCTCTCCTCCTCCCTCTCTTCTCCCTCTCCTCCTCCCATCCTTCTTACTCTCTTCCTCCCCTCCTCCTCTCCCCCTTCTTATTCTCCTCCTCTCCCCCTTCTTCCTCTCCTCCCCCAGCCCCCCCATCCCCCTCTCCTCCCCCACATCCCACCTCGTCCCCCCTCTCCGCCTACTCCTCCCCCTCTCCTCCTACTCCTCTCCCTCCTCACCTCCCCCCTTCTCTCCTTGTACTTCTCTCCTCCTACTCCTCTCCCCTTCTCTCCTCCTACACCTCTCCTCCCCTCTCTCATCCACCTTGAGGGGCCTTCTCCTGCAGTTCTGGCTGCACTTTTCCCCCTCACCTTTTTATTTTTGGGTGCCCAGTGTCCCGGGACAATAAGCCTAGGGATCTCCTCGTCAACCTGCTCCTGGCATTGGCTTAGCTAGCCCTTTATAAGACCAGGAAGCAGTGTTTGGAGAGGGGGGTCCCAACAAACACCGTGGCCATGTTCTGGCGCTGGTGCACTCCCGTATCCGGGTAGAGTACACGTACGCCGAGTCCACTGGGACGGTTCCAGAGTTTGCCTCCCAGTGGGCGTCAGGCGGGGGGCTCTGCTCGGTATCCCCACGCTGGATTTTTTAACATTAACTCCCATATTATAGTGCACATTATTTTAATTTACTGCTGCACTTGATACCGGGTTATGTTATATTTTTGTTACTCTTGTTATGTTATGTTGTTATTTTTGTTATTTTTTTCTCACTGCGTCCTTTATAGACCAGTGTGTTACCTATTGATCTGATTGGCCGGCGAACCTTACCAGATTAAATAGCCCTCTCCTTCCCTTCTCTCCTCCTCCTCCCTCTCTCTCCTGCCACTCCCTCATTCTGCCCCCTTCTCCCTCACCTTCCCATCTCTCCTCACCTTCCCCTTCTCTCTCCTCCCCCATCCTCTCTCCTCCCCCCTCCCCCTCCCTCCCTCCTCCCCCTCCTCCTCCCCCATCCCTCCCTCTCTGCTCCCCCTCCCTCTCTCCTCCCTCCTTCCCCCTCCCTCTCTCCTCCCACCTTCCCCCTCCCTCTCTCCTCCTCCCTCTCCCCTCCTCCCCCTCTCCTCCCCCTCTCTCTCCTCTCTTCCCCCCTCCCCTTCTCTCCTCCCCTCCCCTTCTCTCCCCCCCTCCCTTTTCTCCCCCCCTCCTCCCTTCTCTCCTCGCCCCTCCTCCCTCCCTTCACTCCCCCTCCTCCTCCCTTCTCTCCCTCCCTCCTCCCTTCTCTCCCCCCCTCCTCCCTCCCCCCCTCCCTCCCTTCTCTCCCCCTCCCCTCCCTTCTCTCCCCCTCCTCCTCCCTTCTCTCCTCCCTCCTCCCTTCTCACCCCCCCCCTCCTCCCCCCCCCTCCTCCTCCCTTCTCTCCCCTCCTCCACCCTTCACTCCCCCTCCTCCTCCCTTCTCTCCCCCCCTCCTCCCTATCTCCCCTCCCCCTCCTCTCCCCTTCTCCCTTCCCCCCTCCTCCCTTCTCTCCCCCTTCCCCCCCTCCCCTCCCCCCTTCTCTCCCTCTCTCCCCTCCCTTCTCATCCCCTCCCTTCTCTCCCCTCCCCCCTCCTTTCTCTCCCCACCTCCTTTCTCTCCCCTCCCCCCTCCATTCCCTCTCCTCCCTCCCCCCTCCCCTCCCTTCTCTCCCCTCCCTCCTCTCCCCTCCCCCCTCCCATCTCTCCCCTCCCCACTCCCTTCTCTCCCACCCCCTCCCTTCTCTCCCTTCCCCCCTCCCTTCTCTCCCCTCCCCCCTCCCTTCTCTCCCCTCCCCCCTCCCTTCTCTCCCCTCCTCCCTTCTCTTCCCTCCAACTCCCTTCTTTCCCCTCCACACCTCCCTTCTCTCCCTCCCCCTCCCTTCTCTCCCCTCCCTTCCTCCCCTCCCCCCTTCTCTCCCCTCCCTCCTTCTCTCCCCTCCCCCTCCCTTCTCTCCCCCTCCCCCCTCCCTTCTCTCCCCTCCCCCCTCCCTTCTCTCCCCTCTTCCCTCCCTTCTCTCCCCTCTTCCCTTCCTTCTCTCCCCTCCCCCCTTCTTTCCCCTCCCTTCTCTCCCCTCCCCCCTTCTCTCCCCTCCCCTTCTCTCCCCTCCCTCCCCTCCCCTCCCCCTTCTCTCCCCTCCCCCTCCTCTCCCCTTCCTTCTCTCCCTCCCCCCTCCCTTCTCTCCCCTCCCTCCCCTCCCTCCCCTCCCCTCTCTTCCCTCCATTCTCTACCCTCCCCCTCCTTTCTCAACCCTCCCCTCCCTTCTCTCCCCTCCCCCCTCCCCTCCCTCCGTTCTCTCCACTCCCCCCCCTCCCTTCTCTCCCCTCCTGCCCCTCCCTTCTCTCCCCTTTCCCTCCCTTCTCTTCCCTCCCCCCCTCCCCCCTCTCTCCTCCCCCCTCCCTGCTCTCCCCTCCCCTTCTCTCCCCTCTCTCCCCTCCCTTCTCTCCCCCTCCCTTCTCTCCCCTCCCCCCTCCTTTCTCTCCCCACCTCCTTTCTCTCCCCTCCCCCCTCCATTCCCCTCTCCTCCCTCCCTTCTCTCCCCTCCCTCCTCTCCCCTCCCCCTCCCTTCTCTCCCCTCCTCCTTCTCTTCCCTCCAACTCCCTTCTCTCCCCCTCCACACCTCCCTTCTCTCCCCTCCCCCTCTCTTCTCTCCCCTCCCTTCTCTCCCCTCCCCCCTTGCCCTTCCCCCCTCCCTTCTCTCTCCTCCCCCCCTCCCTTCTCTCCCCTCCCCCTCCCTTCTCTCCCCTCCCCCTCCCTTCTCTCCCCTCCCCCCTCCCTTCTCTCCCCTCCCTTCTCTCCCCTCCCCCCTCCCTTCTCTCCCCTCTTTCCTCCCTTCTCTCCCCCTCCCCCTTTCTTTCCCCTCCCTTCTCTCCCCTCCCCCCTTCTCTCCCCTCCCCCTTCTCTCCCCTCCCTCCCCCTCCCCTCCCCCCTTCTCTCCCCCCTTCCCCCCTTCTCTCCCCCCTCCACCCTTCTCTCCCCCCCTCCCGCCTTCTCAAGCCCTCCCCCCTCCCTTCTCTCCCCTCCCGCCCTCCCTTCTCTCCCCTCCCCCCTCCCTTCTCTCCCTCCCTTCTCTCCCCACCCCCCTCCCTTCTCACCCCTCCCCCCTCCCTTCTCTCCCCTCCCCCCTCTCCCCTCCCTTCTCCCCCCTCCCTTCTCTCCCCTACCTTCTCTCCCCTACCTTCTCTCCCCTCTCCTCTCTCCCCCCTCCCTTATCTCCCCCCTCCCTTATCTCCCCTCCCCCTCCTCCCTTCTCTCCCCTCCCCCCTTCCTCTCCCCTCCCCCCTCCTCTCCCTTCCCCCCCTCCTCCCTTCCCCCTCCCCCCCCCCCCCGCCCTCCTCTCCCCCCTCCCTTCCCCCCACCTCTCCCCCTTCCCCTCCCCCCTCTCCCTCCTCCCCTACCTCCCCTCCTTTCCAGTAACAGGGGACTTATCCCTGTTCAGTAATGTTCCTTTAATCTAGCAGGGTGGTAGTTAATTACTAAACAGCACCTGCCTGATTAGATTGTTTACAAAAAGCATGCCTTTGAGACAGGAAGTGTCTCTCTTTAGCTCTGACTGAGAGCTGACCTTTGGAGAGACAGAGCAGAGGTTATTGAGTCCCAGGAGAGACTGACCAAAGAAACCCAGATCTCTGGAGCTGACCAGTCTTGAGCTCTGCCAGCCACACAGCAGAGAGCTGATTGCAAGACACCCAATAAGACTTCTAAACCTGGATGCTGATATTTTCTGTGCACGCACGGGTGCGGTTCCAGGAGAGCAGAGAAGCTTACTCTACAGCAACTAAACAGATAAGACTTTCATTATTAAGAGACTGCTTATATCTGCTTATTTTCATGTTATGTGTTTGGGCTGGGAGAAGCTTAACTAATGGAGATGTGAACTAATTGCAAGGATTTCACTAGAAATACTCCCAAGTGAATGGAAGCTTTGTTCCCCCCCCCCCCCCCACCTGTGTTTGGATAATTTCCTGATAAAAAGGAAAAGGCACAATAAAGCCTATTATAATTTCACATTATAAACGTCTCCAAATTGTGTACCTCTGTGAACGTCCGTCTACATTGGTGTCCGAGGTGGGACAAGAGGCGGACTTGTAGTTAAAAAGGACCGGAGATTTTTATGTGAAAATGTTTTTTATGCTTTTTGCCTACAAACAATCTGAGAAAATTAAAAAAAAAAAACTCATGCAGCAGAGATCGGAATTAAAGGGATACACACACCACTGAAACTTACAAAAACCCAGAAGAGACTGCTGAAGTAGCTAAACCTTATTTTGCCTATCACAAAGTGTAATATGGTCATTGAAATAGGGGTCTTTGCCTTTCAGCCATAGTCAGGGTTCAAGAAGTGAGTCAGCCCTTGGAAAGGGATAGGTGTTTGTTGTTTTCAAAAGTTTCGCTGAAGCAGTGAATTTTTAGCAAACCAATGCTGAGTGTAAAATTGCCCTATAGGGGGGAAAAAGTGATTTCTGAAATGTGTAAAAGGTTTTTTCAAAACCAATTGCTGAATGTTGAGTTCACCCTGCCGGGAATTAAAGAAATAGTCCACTGCAAAGAATGTTTTTTTTCTGCAAGTAAAAAAGTCTGCCTATATATATCTTGGGAGCAAAAACAGACACCCAAAGTGTGAAGTGTGAATGCCATAATACCCAAAGATGAGGCTGAAAATTACTGAACTCAGGCAGAAAACCAATTCTGTTGCTGAAGCGGGGAGATTGCACCCTGCAAGAAAATGGTGTAAAGCAAATAGACTTTTTACCTAGCAACTGCACATCTTGTATACCTGATAAAAGAAAATGCATGCACAGTACTGCTGATATTGAAAAAAATAATAATAATAAATTATCCAAGAAAGAAAAGTCTACAGAGATGCCTGTGAGAGCTACGACCTCTACAAGCAAAATATGCCCATCTGTAGGACTACCACAATTGGGGGTTCTAGCAAATACAGTGGCAACAGCTGCAAGAGCGCCTCCTGAGGTCAGGAAGAAAATTACACCTGATAGCCTAAAAATGGAGGACAAGATGCAGCGTTCCTGTAATGAACCCTACCCCAGGGAAGAGTGGCCCTTCCAGTCCAATAAAGAGGAAGACATCTCTTACGGGGAACCCGAACCGAGTCACACCCACAAAACACCCCAAGAATGGTGGGGGTGCCTGAACTCGGCACGAAAAGAAAAGACCGCTCCCTTTGATGACGAATATGATCAACAGGAGACAGAGCGGGAGC